>NC_041382.1:508502219-508510683 GCF_002162155.2 Triticum dicoccoides | reverse complement strand
TGTATTCTGCGAGCAATTCAAAAACTTCCATTGTTCTGAGGTGTACGCATTGTAGGGATCTCCCATTATGAAGAGGATATAGTTAATTCTTTGTAACCTACTTGGAAACTTGAGTCTTGCGGCATCGCTAATATATTCTATCATCACAATACTTAGAGGATGCATCTGAATATTTTAGTGGGATCTTGCACAGGAACCGAAGATAAATTCATATGCTAATTTTAGGGATGAGGTGCTGCCAAGAATTAAAAGGCTTGGATACAATGCAGTGCAGATAATGGCAATCCAGGAGCATTCATACTATGCGAGCTTTGGGTATTCACACAATCCATTTTTTTCTGTTCTTTTTCTGTATGCGCCTCTTCACCCATTTGGAGCTATTACATCCTAATGCTTCGTGCACATAGAATATTTGGATATAATTCTTTAGTAGACATATAGTACAACAACAGTTGGTATTTCTGACTTGTATGACCATTTTATTGTTGTTGGCTTGTTCCAGGTACCATGTTACTAATTTTTTTGCACCAAGTAGCCGTTTTGGAACTCCAGAGGACTTAAAATCCCTGATCGATAGAGCACATGAGCTTGGTTTGCTTGTTCTTATGGATATTGTTCATAGGTAAGTAGTCCAATTAATTTTAGCTGCTTTACTGTTTATCTGGTATTCTAAATGGCAGGGCCGTATCGACGAGTATTTTTCCATTCTATATAATTGTGCTACATGACTTCTTTTTTCTCAGATGTATTAAACCAGTTGGACATCAAATGTATTTGGTACATCTAGTAAACTGACAGTTTCAAGAATATCGTTTTGTAATGGCAACATGATTTGATGCCATAGATGTGGACTGAGAAGTTCAGATGCTATCAAGAAAATTAATCAACTGGCCATGTACTCGTGGCACTACATAGAGTTTGCAAGTTGGAAAACTGACAGCAATACCTCACTGATAAGTAGCTAGGCCCCACTTGCCAGCTTCATATTAGATGTTACTTCCCTGTTGAACTCATTTGAACATATTACTTAAAGTTCTTCATTTGTCCTAAGTCAAACTTCTTTAAGTTTGACCAAGTCTACTGAAAAATATATCAACATCTACAACACCAAATTGGTTTCATTAGATTCACAATTTTTATTTTGTTATATTAGCACACCTTTGATGTTGTAGATATCAGCACATTTTTCTACAGACTTGGTCAAATATAGAGAAGTTTGACTTAGGACAAATCTAGAACTTCAATCAATTTGGATCAGAGGGGATAGTCCATACTGGTTGATTATATTCGGTAACATCAAATAATATAGATAGATGTCAACACTTTAACAAAAAAATCAGACCTTGTCACCAAATATGTATCAGACCATCTGTTTGCTTTAGCCACTTGTTTTCATATTTATGTGTTTGTACCTAATCTATTTTTACTTCTACTTGGTTTGGTTGATTTTTTTTCAGTTGCATTGCTTCATCAATGATTTTGTGTACCCTGCAGTCATTCATCAAATAATACCCTTGACGGCTTGAATGGTTTCGATGGCACTGATACACATTACTTCCACGGTGGTCCACGTGGCCATCATTGGATGTGGGATTCTCGTCTATTCAACTATGGGAGTTGGGAAGTATGTAGCTCTGACTTCTGTCACCATATTTGGCTAACTGTTCCTGTTAAATCTGTTCTTACACATGTCGATATTCTATTCTTATGTAGGTATTGAGATTCTTACTGTCAAACGCGAGATGGTGGCTTGAAGAATATAAGTTTGATGGATTTCGATTTGATGGGGTGACCTCCATGATGTATACTCACCATGGATTACAAGTAAGTCATCAAGTGGTTTCAGTAACTTTTTTAGGGCACTGAAATAATTGCTATGCATCATAACATGTATCATGATCAGGACTTGTGCTACGGAGTCTTAGATAGTTCCCTAGTACGCTTGTACAATTTTACCTGATGAGATCATGGACGATTCGAAGTGATTATTATTTATTTTTCTTCTAAGTTTGCTTCTTGTTCTAGATGACATTTACTGGGAACTATGGCGAGTATTTTGGATTTGCTACTGATGTTGATGCGGTAGTTTACTTGATGCTGGTCAACGATCTAATTCATGGACTTTATCCTGATGCTGTATCCATTGGTGAAGATGTAAGTGCTTACAGTATTTATGATTTTTAACCAGTTAAGTAGTTTTATTTTGGGATCAGGCTGTTACTCTTTTTGTTAGGGGTAAGATCTCTCTTTTCATAACAATGCTAATTTATACCTTGTATGATAATGCATCACTTAGGTAATTTGAAAAGTGCAAGGCCATTCAAGCTTACGAGCATATTTTTTGATGGCTGTAATTTATTTGATAGTATGCTTGTTTGGGTTTTTCAGTAAATGGGAGTGTGTGACTAATGTTGTATTAGAAATGGGCAACCTTGTCAATTGCTTCAGAAGGCTAACTTAGATTCCGTAAACGCTTCAGAAATGAGAGGCTATTCCCATGGACATGAAATTATACTTCAGTGTGTTCTGTACATGTATTTGTAAGAGCAAGAGCAACATGGTTTAACTTAAATTCCTGCACTGCTATGGAATCTCACTGTATGTTGTTAGTGTAACATCCGCAAACAAGTAATCCTGAGCTTTCAACTCATGAGAAAATATGAGGTTCCACTTCTGCCAGCATTAACTGTTCACAGTTCTAATTTGTGTAACTGTGAAATTGTTCAGGTCAGTGGAATGCCCACATTTTGCATCCCTGTTCCAGATGGTGGTGTTGGTTTTGACTATCGCTTGCATATGGCTGTAGCAGATAAATGGATTGAACTCCTCAAGTAAGTGCAGGAATATTGGTGATTACATGCGCACAATGATCTAGATTACAATTTCTAAATGGTAAAAAGGAAAATATGTATGTGAATATCTAGACATTTTCCTGTTATCAGCTTGTATACGAGAAGTCATACATGGTTTAAATAGCAAATCTCAGAAATGTAATGGCTAGTGTCTTTATGCTGGACATTGTACATTGCGCTGTAGCAGGCCAGTCAACACAGTTAGCAATATTTTCAGAAACAATAATTATTTATATCCGTATATGGGGAAAGTAGGTATATAAACTGTGGTCATTAATTGTGTTCACCTTTTGTCCTGTATAAGCATGGGCAGTAGGTAATAAATTTAGCCAGATAAAATAAATCGTTATTAGGTTTACAAAAGGAATATACAGGGTCATGTAGCATATCTAGTTGTAATTATTGAAAAGGCTGACAAAAGGCTCGGTAAAAAAAATCCAGATACGCAGGAACGCGACTAAAGCTCAAATATTTATAGTGGTCTCTGTTGCTTGCTGTATATTTGTATCTGCACATATATGAAATTACTACTACACAGCTGCCAATCTGTCATGATCTGTGTTCTGCTTTGTGCTATTTAAATTTTAATTAGATACATTGGCAATAATAAACTTAACTATTCAACCAATTTGGTGGATACCAGAGATTTCTGCCCTCTTTTCGTAATGTTGTGCTCCTGCTGCTGTTCTCTGCTGTTACAAAAGCTGTTCTCAGTTTTTTTACATCATTATTTTTGTGTGTGAGTACTTTTAGCATGTTTTTCGAAGCTGTGAGTTGTTGGTACTTAATACATTCTTGGTAGTGTCCAAATATGCTGCAGTCTAATTTAGCATTTCTTTAACACAGGCAAAGTGACGAATCTTGGAAAATGGGTGATATTGTGCACACCCTAACAAATAGAAGGTGGCTTGAGAAGTGTGTAACTTATGCAGAAAGTCATGATCAAGCACTAGTTGGTGACAAGACTATTGCATTCTGGTTGATGGATAAGGTACTAGCTGTTACTTTTGGACCAAAAGAATTACACAATTGATTTGTCTCATCAGATTGCTAATGTTTTCTTGTGATAAAGATTGGCTGCGTCACCCATCACCAGCTATTTCCCAACTGTTACTTGAGCAAAATTTGCTGAAAACGTACCATGTGGTACTGTGGCGGCTTGTGAACTTTGACTGTTATGGTGCAAATTTCTGTTCTTATTTTTTTGATTGCTTATGTTACCGTTCATTTGCTCATCCCTTTCAGAGACCAGCCAAAGTCACGTGTAGCTGTGTGATCTATTATCTGAATCTTGAGCAAATTTTATTAATAGGGTAAAACCCAACGAATTATTTGCTTGAATTTTAATATACAGACGTATAGTCACCTGGTGCTTTCTTAAATGATTACCATAGTGCCTGAAGGCTGAAATAGTTTTGGCGTTTCTTGGACGCCGCCTAAAGGAGTGATTTTGGGTAGATTCCTGGTCGAGCCCTCGTTACAACATACATTTTGGAGATATGCTTAGTAACTGCTCTGGGAAGTTTGGTCACAAGTCTGCATCTACACGCTCCTTGAGGTTTTATTATGACGCCATCTTTGTAACTAGTGGCAGCTGTAAGGAAACACATTCAAAAGGAAACGGTCACATTATTCTAGTCAGGACCACCACACTAAGAGGAATATTCTGTTCCAATTTTATGAGTTTTTGGGACTCCAAAGGGAACAAAAGTGTCTCATATTGTGCTTATAACTACAGTTGTTTTTATACCAGTGTAGTTCCATTCCAGGACAGTTGATACTTGGTACTGTGCTGTAAATTATTGATCTGGCATAGAACAGCATGAACATATCAAGCTCTCTTTGTGCAGGATATGTATGATTTCATGGCTCTGGATAGGCCTTCAACTCCTCGCATTGATCGTGGCATAGCATTACATAAAATGATCAGGCTTGTCACCATGGGTTTAGGTGGTGAAGGCTATCTTAACTTCATGGGAAATGAGTTTGGGCATCCTGGTCAGTCTTTACAACTTTAATTGCATTCTGCATAGTTGTGATTTACTGTAATTTGAACCATGCTTTGTTTTCACATTGTATGTATTATGTAATCTGTTGCTTCCAAGGAGGAAGTTAACTTCTATTTACTTGGCAGAATGGATAGATTTTCCAAGAGGTCCGCAAACTCTTCCAACCGGCAAAGTTCTCCCTGGAAATAACAATAGTTATGATAAATGCCGCCGTAGATTTGATCTTGTAAGTTTTAGCTTAGCTATTACATTTCCTCACTAGATCTTTATCGGCCATTTATTTCTTGATGAAATCATAATGTTTGTTAGGAAAGATCAACATTGCTTTTGTAGTTTTGTAGACGTTAACATAAATATGTGTTAAGAGTTGTTGATCATTAAGAATATCATGATTTTTTGTAGGGAGATGCAGATTTTCTTAGATATCGTGGTATGCAAGAGTTCGATCAGGCAATGCAGCATCTTGAGGAAAAATATGGGGTATGTCACTGGTTTGTCTTTGTTGCATAACAAGTCACAGTTTAACATTAGTCTCTTCAAATGGTCAAAAAAGTGTAGAATTAATTTCTGTAATGAGATGAAAACTGTGCAAAGGCGGGAGCTGGAATTGCTTTTCACCAATTAAAACTATTTTCTTGAGCGATAGTGTATTGATACCTATACCAACACTGACAATGTAACTGCAGTTTATGACATCTGAGCACCAGTATGTTTCACGGAAACATGAGGAAGATAAGGTGATCATCTTCGAAAGAGGAGATTTGGTATTTGTTTTCAACTTCCACTGGAGCAATAGCTTTTTTGACTACCGTGTTGGGTGTTCCAGGCCTGGGAAGTACAAGGTATGCTTTGCTTTTGCATTGTCCACCCTTCACCAGTAGGGTTAGTGGGGGCTTCTACAACTTTTAAGTCCACATGTATAGAGTTTGTTGGTCGTGCAGCTATCAATATAAAGAATAGGATAATTTGTAAAGAAAAGAATTTGTTGCTCGAGCTGTTGTAGTCATATAACATCCCCGAAGCACATCTACTATTCATTCATATTATCTACTTAAGGGTTTGTTACAATCTTTGTACTCAGTTGGACTCACTCTAATACTGGAACTATTTACCGAATCTACCCTAATCATCCTAGCAGTTTTAGAGCAGCCCCATTTGGACAGTCCACTGGGTTTAGTTGGTTTGTGACAGTTTCTGCTATTTCTTATCAGGTGGCCTTAGACTCCGACGATGCACTCTTTGGTGGATTCAGCAGGCTTGATCATGATGTCGACTACTTCACAACCGTAAGTCTGGGCCCAAGCGTTACTTGACTCGTCTTGACTCAACTGCTTACAAATCTGAATCAACTTCTCATTTGCTGATGCCCTTGCAGGAACATCCGCATGACAACAGGCCGCGCTCTTTCTCGGTGTACACTCCGAGCAGAACTGCGGTCGTGTATGCCCTTACAGAGTAAGAACCAGCAGCTGCTTGTTACAAGGCAAAGAGAGAACTCCAGAGAGCTCGTGGATCGTGAGCGAAGCGACGGGCAACGGCGCGAGGCTGCTCTAAGCGCCATGACTGGGAGGGGATCGTGCCTCTTCCCCAGATGCCAGGAGGAGCAGATGGATAGGTAGCTTGTTGGTGAGCGCTCGAAAGAAAATGGACGGGCCTGGGTGTTTGTCGTGCTGCACTACCCTCCTCCTATCTTGCACATTCCCGGTTGTTTTTGTACATATAACTAATAATTGCCCGTGCGCTCAACATGAACATATAAATATTCTAATAATAGGTTATCCCGTGATTTACCTGCCTATATTTTAGTACTCCCTCGGACCTGAATTAACTGAGGCAGCCTCTATACATCATTGTATAGAGGTTGTATAGTAGCTGCGTCAATTAATCTGGTTTGGAGGGAGTAACTCTATTTGGTAAGCACCTATTTGCTTACCAACTCGTTAGGAACACGGCCTCTGGCGATAGGATAGGCGACAACCACGTGACTACGCCGGCGGCCACTCCGGCCATGGCGGCCACCAGCTCGGCCGGCCAGCCCGCCGTCATGGGCTTGGCCTGCCACCCCTCTCCTTCCTTTCGGGCGGGCAGCCCTGCAGTTGCGGGGGTCTCGGCGGGCTCCATCATAATTGGCGCCGCGGTGGGTGCCCCTCGGGATATCTCCGCCGCCAGCGCCAGGGACATCCGCGGGGGCGTCTTGCTCCGCGGCGGTTTCCTGGCTTCCTCCATCCTGACTGTGCTGCGGGGAACGGCGGCCGTTGCCGTCGGCCCTCCCCTCCGCTCGCCCGGTGAGGCCCTTCTCGAATACTCGCTTACAGTCTTCTCCTCTCCGGTATGTTTACCCCTTTCCGCCGCCCTTTCCTAGCCTACCATGGTTTGGCTGGAGGTCCTGCTGCCGGCGCCTCCGCCGCCGTCGTAGCCTTGCTCAATGGTTGGATTGGCTCGCCCTTTGCTTACCCTTTAATTGTTCAATTTAGCGACTGCTTATTCTCTTTTACCGTTGCTAATCGTAACATTGCTAGTTTCATTCTGTCGCTCATGGGGATTAACTACAAGGGTTTAGTTGTTCGTTTCCTGGCTAATCCTCCCCCTGTTGGACTGCCTCTGCCTCGTCTTTTTGCTGCCCACACTTCTCTCCTCCATGCCCCTGAAACCCGGGCATGTCAACCCCCGCCGTCATCCCCCTCTGATGCGACTTGGAGCGTCGACTGTGTTGCTGCCCCGTGTGTGAATCCGTACCTGCCCTATCCTGACGCGGGCCTGGCAACTCCAGTCGTCACCTCCTCGTCGCGACCCTGCCCAACGTCTACCCTGCACATCTCCTGTAGCGTTGTCCGTGACAATTTCTTGGACGATCGCCCCCTCCGCCTAAGCCACCACGTAGCTCGTCTGGTTTCACTGGCTCCCATGCGGCATCCCGGCCTCCCATTTTGGACGTTTCAGCCACTGGTATCCTGGCTCTCCCTTTCGGCCCGTTGCAGCTGGTCCAACTGGCATGCCGCTCCACGCCATCGCTGGCCGCTGGGCGCATGCATGCTCCTCTGTGTTCGGCCAACCCGAGGCGCCCTGGCTTCCCTCCTCGCAGGCGGCGACCCATGCTTGATGCCTCTGCCCCTGGGATCCTGCCGCGGCCTCCGGGCCCACTCCCGTGGTCAACTTCTCCCCATCGTCAGCCTGAGGTACACGGCAGCACGCCTTCTGTCCGGCCGCAGACCACGGGATGTGACAACGGCGAGGCCGAGGCCGACTGCCTGATGCCGCCTCGACTGTCGCTCTCCCACGCCGGCAGCCCGCATGCTGGGCCGTTGGAATCTTATGCCCATGCCCTCCTTGCTTCCTCTTATAGCATGCACCCCCCTGCATGCGTCGACACAGCTCGTCCCTCCCGCCCAAAATCTCAACGCCATGAACCGCGCTTCCGATGCCTTGCTCTTGACCACCAAGTTCGCGATTGCCGAGACCCCGTGAGGTGTCGCCGATGCTGGCGTGTGGGCCACACCCAGCATGGGTGCATGACTATTTTACCCCCAACCAACCCCTTGCCTCTCCTCAACCCTGCGCCTGCCTTTGCTCCTAACCCTCCTCTCGCTCAACCTGCCCTGAGCC
>NC_041382.1:508409954-508501909 GCF_002162155.2 Triticum dicoccoides | reverse complement strand
CGAGGATGAGCGGCCGCCGTCCCCTGCCCATGCATCCCCACCACACATCTTTACCTTCCCGGAGCAGACCGCGGCGACGGAAGTTGACGATGAGGCCTTTGAGGAGGAGGACCCGGACGAGGTTGAGTTTGAATCGGGGGAGGAATCCACTGATTCGGACGCAACCCAATCCGCCTTTCTCTCTTCTCCTCCTAGGCACCGTCGGGATTTCTCCAACATTTTCATGCCCTTCACCCCCATTGAGCATTTCCAAAACCTCGCATACGCCATTGTCAACCCTCCTCATCCCTCCCCCCAAGCTTGTTGATACGTCTCTGTCGTATCTATAATTTTTGATTGTTCCATGCCAATATTATTCAACTTTCATATACTTTTGGCAACTTTTTATACTATTTTGGGACTAACATATTGATCCAGTGCCCAGTGCCAGTTCCTGTTTGTTGCATGTTTTTTGTTTCGCAGAATATCCATATCAAACGGAGTCCAAACGGAATAAAAACTGACGGAGATTTTTTTGGAATATATATGATTTTTGGGAAGAAGAATCCACGCGAGACGATGCTCGAGGGGCCCACGAGGTAGGGGGCGCGCCCCAGGGTGTCAGGCGTGCCCCTGACCCTCGTTGCCACCCCGTAAGGCGGTTGGTGCCCTTCTTTCGCCGCAATAAAGCTAATTTCCGGATAGAGATCTTATCAAAATTTCAGCCCAATCGGAGTTACGGATCTCCGGGAATATAAGAAGCGGTGAAAGGGAAGAATCTGAGAACGCAGAAACAGAGAGAGACAGAGAGACATATCCAATCTCGGAGGGGCTCTCGCCCCTCCCACGCCATGGAGGCCATGGACCAGAGGGGAAACCCTTCTCCCATCTAGGGAGGAGGTCAAGGAATAAGAAGAAGGAGGGGGCTCTCTCCCTCGCTTCCGGTGACACCGGAGTGCCACCGGGGGGGCCATCATCATCACCGTGATCTACACCAACACCTCCGCCATCTTCACCAACATCTCCATCACCTTCCCCCCTCTATCTACAGCGGTCCACTCTCCCACAACCCGCCGTACCCTCTACTTGAATATGGTGCTTTATGCTTCATATTATTATCCAATGATGTGTTGCCATCCTATGATGTCTGAGTAGATTTTCGTTGTCCTATCGGTGGTTGATGAATTGCTATGATTGATTTAATTTGCTTGTGGTTATGTTGCTGTCCTTTGGTGCCCATCATATGATTGCGCGCGTGGATCACACCCTAGGGTTAGTTGTATGTTGATAGGACATTGGAGGGCAAGAGTGACAGAAGCTTCAACCTAGCATAGAAATTGATGCATACGGGATTGAAGGGGGACCAATACATCTTAATGCTATGGTTGGGTTTTACCTTAATGAACGTTAGTAGTTGCGAATGCTTGCTAATAGTTCCAATCATAAGTGCATAGAATTCCAAGTCAGGGATGACATGCTAGCAGTGGCCTCTCCCACATAATACTTGCTATCGGTCTAGTAAAGTAGTCAATTGCTTAGGGACAATTTCGCAACTCCTACCACCACTTTTCCACACTCGCTATATTTACTTTATTGTTTATTTATCTAAACAGCCCCTACCTTTTATTTACTTGCTCTTTATTATCTTGCAAACCTATCCAACAACACCTACAAAGTACTTCTAGTTTCATACTTGTTCTAGGTAAAGCGAATGTCAAGCGTGCGTAGAGTTGTATCGGTGGTCGATAGAACTTGAGGGAATATTTATTCTACCTTTAGCTCCTCGTTGGGTTTGACACTCTTACTTATCGAAAACTGTTGCGATCCCCTATACTTGTGGGTTATCAAGACCTTTTTTTGGCGCCGTTGCCGGGGAGCAATAGCGTGGGGTGAATATTCTCGTGTGTGCTTGTTTGCTTTATCACTAAGTAATTTTTATTTGCTGTTCTTAGTTGTTTTCTATCTTTAGTTATGGGTAGGAAACGCAAAATACCAAAAAAATTAGTTGTACCTACTGAACCAATGGTTGAAGAACCACTCAAAATCTATCACACTGCTGAAGCTTTTTACTTGGATCATCTTCCATCCCTTTGTGCTCGTGCCGAAACCCAAACTAGCTTAGTTGAGGGCAAATCTTTAGATGAGCATGCTTGTTATGTGCGACACCGTATATCTGAAAAAGGGAAATTATTATGGAGTCAAATTCAACGTTTGCAATGCTATGCTTGGAATTTATGTGAATTATATGATTTTACTTATTGTTCTGAAAACCCTAAGAAACACCTTCCCTACCAATGTGAGTTTATTGATAATGGAATCTTATCTTCTTATGCTAAAGGTGTTTATAGTTACTATGATGTTCAACAAATTGAAGAATTTGTTGCTTTTGAGGGTGCTTATGAAATTGCTTCCTTGATTGAAAAGTATGATGCTACTTTTCACAAATCTGAAAATTTTGCTATACTTAAATATTGATATGATAATTATGCTTCTAATACCCACGTTAAACAATATATTGAGGAATACTCCGCTGTCCAAGAAGATACTAATATTTTGCAGGAGTCTATGGAAGAAGAAATTGATGAAACTGTGAGCTCATTGGATGAAAAAGATGATGAGGAGAGCGAAGAACAAAAGGAGGAAGAGCGGATTGATCACCCGTGCCCACCTTCTAATGAGAGTAACTCTTCAACTCATACATTGTTTAATTCCCCTTCGTGCTTACCGAAGGATGAATGCTATGATGATTGTTATGATCCCATTGATTCTCTTGAAATATCCCTTTTTGATGATGCTTGCTATACTTGTGGCCAAGATGCCAATATGAATTATGATTATGGAGATGAACTTGATATAGTTCCTTATGTTAAAAATGAAATTGTTGCTATTGCACCCACACATGATAGTCCTATTATCTTTTTGAATTCTCCAAACTATGCTATATCGGAGAAGTTTGCCCTTATTAAGGATTATATTGATGGGTTGCCTTTTACTGTTGCACATGATGATTTTGATAGATATAATATGCATGTGCTTGCTGCTCCTACTTGCAATTATTATGAGACAGGAACTATATCTCCACCTCTCTATGCTTCCCACATGATAAAATTGCAAGAAACTGTTTATACTATGCATTGGCCTTTACTATGTGTGCATGAATTGTTCTTTTATGACATGCCGATGCATAGGAAGAGAGTTAGACTTCGTCATTGCTTGATATATGTTGCTTTGTGCTCACTACTAAATTACAAATCATTGTTAATTAAAATTGGCTTTGATATACCTTGGGATCCAGGTGGATTCACTACTTGAGCACTATATGCCTAGCTTAATGGCTTTAAAGAAAGCGCTGCCAGGGAGACAACCCGGAAGTTTTAGAGAGTCATTTATTTCTGTTGAGTGCTTTCATATAGTTTAAAAACAACAAAAATAAAGAGGGGAACCCAAAGATTTTTCAAAAAGAAAAGCGAAAGTGAGAGAGACAAGCATTGTTGAAGTGGGAGAGCTCCTTGAACTTTGTTCATGCTCACGACAACTTTGTGAATCTTGATTACAGAAACTTTTCAATAAAAATAATTATCCTCTTGTACAATTCCATTGTATTATAAAAATAATGTGCCAAGGTTTGCCTTTAGGATGTTTACATTTGCTTGATGGTTTGTACGGTGCAGGACAGAAACTTTGGCTGTAGTGTGCGATTTTACATTTTTAGCTGGAACATAAAATGGTTCTGATTCTTTTTGCACTGTCTTCCTATACAAATTTTTTATTTTTCCTAATTTTGGTAGAATTTTTCAAGTATCAGAATTATTGTGAATGTTCAGATTATTACAGACTGTTCTGTTTTAGACAGATTCTGTTTTTGATGCATAGTTTGCTTATTTTGATGAAACTATCAATTTATATTAGTGGATTAAGCCATGAAAAAGTTATATTACAGTAGACACAATGCAAAAACAAAATATGAATTGGTTTGTAACAGTACTTAGAGTAGTGATTTGCTTCATTATACTAACGGATCTTACTGAGTTTTCTGTTGAAGTTTGGTGTGGATGAAGTGTTCGATGATTGAGAAGGTTTCGATGTGAGAAGAAGGAAGAGAGGCAAGAGCTCAAGATTGGGGATGCCCGAGGAACCCCAAGTAAATATTCAAGGAGACTCAAGCGTCTAAGCTTGGGGATGCTGGGAAGGCATCCCCTCTTTCTTCAACAAGTATCGGTATGTTTTCGGATTCGTTTCGTTCATGCGATATGTGCAATCTTGGAGCGTCTTTTGCATTTAGTTTTCATTTTTTCTTTTATGCACCATGCTGGTATGAGATAGTCCTTGGTTGATTTATAGAATGCTCTTTGCACTTCACTTATATTTTTTGAGTATGGCTTTATAGAATGCTTCATGTGCTTCACTTATATCATTTGAAGTTTGGATTGCCTGTTTCTCTTTACTTAGACAACCGCCATTTGCAGAATGCTCTTTTGCTTCACTTATACTTGTTAGAGCGTGGTCATATCTTTTGTAGAAAGAATTAAACTCTCTTGCTTCACTTATATCTATTTAGAGAGATGACAGGAATTGGTCATTCACATGGTTAGTCATAAAATCCTACATAAAACTTGTAGATCACTGAATATGATATGTTTGATTCCTTGCAATAGTTTTACGATATAAAGATGGTGATATTAGAGTCATGCTAGTGGGTAGTTGTGGATTGTAGAAATACTTGTGTTGAGGTTTGTGATTCCCGTAGCATGCACGTATGGTGAACCTTTATGTAACAAAGTCGGAGCATGATTTATTTATTGATTATCTTCCTTATGAGTGGCGGTCGGGGACGAGCGATGGTCTTTTCCTACCAATCTATCCCCCGAGGAGCATGCGCGTAGTACTTTGTTTTGATGACTAATAGATTTTGCAATAAGTATGTGAGTTCTTTATGACTAATGTTGAGTCCATGGATTATACGCACTCTCACCCTTCCACCATTGCTAGCCTCTCTAGTACTGCGCAACTTTCGCCGGTACCATAAACCCACCATATACCTTCCTCAAAACAGCCACCATACCTACCTATCATGGCATTTCCATAGCCATTCCGAGATATATTGCCATGCAACTTTCATCATCATCATATACATGACTTGAGCATTCATTGCCATATTGCTTTGCATGATCGTAAGATAGCTAGCATGATGTTTTCATGGCTTGTCCGTTTTTTGATGTCATTGCTATGCTAGATCATTGCACATCCCGGTACACCGCCGGAGGCATTCATATAGAGTCATATCTTTGTTCTAGATATCGAGTTGTAAGTAATAAAAGTGTAATGATCATCATTATTAGAGCATTGCCCCAGTGAGGAAAGGATGATGGAGACTATGATTCCCCCACAAGTCGGGATGATACTCTGGACGAAAAAATAAAAAAGAGAAAGGCCAAAAAAAAGAGGGCCCCAAAAAAAGAAAACAAAAAAATGAGAGAAAAAGAGAGAAGGGGCAATGTTACTATCCTTTTACCACACTTGTGCTTCAAAGTAGCACCATGTTCTTCATATAGAGAGTCTCTTGAGTTATCACTTTCATATACTAGTGGGAATTTTCATTATAGTGGCTTGTATATTCCAATGATGGGCTTCCTCAAATGCCCTAGGTCTTCATGAGCAAGCAAGTTGGATGCACACTCACTTAGTTTCAGTTTGAGCTTTCATATACTTATAGCTCTAGTGCATCTGTTGCATGGCAATCCCTACTCACTCACACTGATATCTATTAATGGACATCTCCATAGCCCGTTGATACGCCTAGTTGATGTGAGACTATCTTTTCCTTTTTGTCTCCTCCACCATCATATTCTATTCCACCTATAGTTCTATGTCCATGGCCCACGCTCATGTATTGCGTGAAAGTTGAAAAGGTTTGAGAACGTCAAAAGTATGAAACAGTTGCTTGGCTTGCCATCGGGGTTGTGCATGATTTGAATATTTTGTGTGGTGAAGATGGAGCATAGCCAGACTATATGATTTTGTAGGGATAACTTTCTTTGTACATGTTATTTTGAAAAGACATGATTGCTTTATTAGTATGCTTGAAGTATTATTGTCTTAATGTCAAATGATAGACTATTGCTTTGAATCACTCGTATCTTAATATTCATGCCATGATCAAGATTATGCTAGGTAGCATTCCACATCAAAAATTATCTTTTTTATCATTTACCTACTCGAGGACGAGCAGGAATTAAGCTTGGGGATGCTGATACGTCTCCGTCGTATCTATAATTTTTGATTGTTCCATGCCAATATTATTCAACTTTCATATACTTTTGGCAACTTTTTATACTATTTTTGGGACTAACATATTGATCGAGTGCCCAGTGCCAGTTCCTGTTTGTTGCATGTTTTTTGTTTCGCAGAATATCCATATCAAATGGAGTCCAAACGGAATAAAAACTGACGGAGATTTTTTTGGAATATATATGATTTTTGGGAAGAAGAATCCACGCGAGACCATGCTCGAGGGGCCCACGAGGTAGGGGGCGCGCCCCAGGGTGTCAGGCGTGCCCCTGACCCTCGTTGCCACCCTGTAAGGCGGTTGGTGCCCTTCTTTCGCCGCAAGAAAGCTAATTTCCGGATAGAGATCTTATCAAAATTTCAGCCCAATCGGAGTTACGGATCTCCGGGAATATAAGAAGCGGTGAAAAGGAAGAATCTGAGAACGCAGAAACAGAGAGAGACAGAGAGACATATCCAATCTCGGAGGGGCTCTCGCCCCTCCCACGCCATGGAGGCCATGGACCAGAGGGGAAACCCTTCTCCCATCTAGGGAGGAGGTCAAGGAATAAGAAGAAGGAGGGGGGCTCTCTCCCCCTCGCTTCCGGTGACACCGGAGTGCCACCGGGGGGCCATGATCATCACCGCGATCTACACCAACACCTCCGCCATCTTCACCAACATCTCCATCACCTTCCCCCCTCTATCTACAGCGGTCCACTCTCCCGCAACCCGCCGTACCCTCTACTTGAATATGGTGCTTTATGCTTCATATTATTATCCAATGATGTGTTGCCATCCTATGATGTCTGAGTAGATTTTCGTTGTCCTATCGGTGGTTGATGAATTGCTATGATTGATTTAATTTGCTTGTGGTTATGTTGCTGTCCTTTGGTGCCCATCATATGATTGCGCGCGTGGATCACACCCTAGGGTTAGTTGTATGTTGATAGGACATTGGAGGGCAAGAGTGACAGAAGCTTCAACCTAGCATAGAAATTGATGCATACGGGATTGAAGGGGGACCAATACATCTTAATGCTATGGTTGGGTTTTACCTTAATGAACGTTAGTAGTTGCGGATGCTTGCTAATAGTTCCAATCATAAGTGCATAGAATTCCAAGTCAGGGATGACATGCTAGCAGTGGCCTCTCCCACATAATACTTGCTATCGGTCTAGTAAAGTAGTCAATTGCTTAGGGACAATTTCGCAACTCCTACCACCACTTTTCCACACTCGCTATATTTACTTTATTGTTTCTTTATCTAAACAGCCCCTACCTTTTATTTACTTGCTCTTTATTATCTTGCAAATCTATCCAACAACACCTACAAAGTACTTCTAGTTTCATACTTGTTCTAGGTAAAGCGAACGTCAAGCGTGCGTAGAGTTGTATCGGTGGTCGATAGAACTTGAGGGAATATTTATTCTACCTTTAGCTCCTTGTTGGGTTCGACACTCTTACTTATCGAAAACTGTTGCGATCCCCTATACTTGTGGGTTATCACTTGTATCCGCCGTGCTCTGCAGACCGGGGCTGGAAACCCCCCGGTGATGATTCGGGCCTCTTCCTACGGGGAGGGGCTGGTAGTGTTTGGTTCGGCCTATGAGCGTGAAATCTCCATCCTCAAGAGTCCTCTTTCCTGCCCCATAAACACCGTCAGCCTTGTGCACCACGAAGACACCTAGAATCGTTTCCTCTTCCGTCTTGGCACGGTCTCTGCCCTTCATATCGAGGATTTCCCTCTCGAGTACTGGTTTACTCCTACCATCATCAACTCCATTGTCCCTTTCGCATGTCTCCGTCAAGTCTCGTACCCTCACTGACGTCCCTCATACCATCCCGGTTCATGGCTTCTCCGGCCTCGGTGCAATTGCTTCCGTCCTCGTCATCCACTCCCAAGAGCTACTGCTCGACCCCGCTTTCGCGGGCCTCGACTCCAACGACGACAACAACGGTGGCGGTGGCGGGGATGTCGGCAACGGGGGAAGTAGCGACTTCCCCGGCGGCATGGACCCGGACCTGTCGGACCCACCCCCTCCTCTAACTGACGAGGGACACAACGACAAGGTGGTGCAGCTGCCGGGCGGCCTCACCATGATGGCCAACCACAAGCCTCTGGTTTGTGCCGTGCCGCTCACGGCTCGCCCAAGGTCGGTGCAGATCAAGCTCTTCAAGGGCTTCTACGACGTGCGTGTCCAGGGCGCGAATGGCGAACGCGGCTTCTACCGCATCCTGATGAGTCCGCGGGCTCTCCCCGGCTCGTCATCGCCAACCTGGCAGCCTGCTCCATCGGCTACCTCGACCGGGTGGCCACGGTCGGGGCTCCCCATGCCCCCTTCACCGATGCCGAGGTGGTCTGCCGCGACTTCCGGGGCCGCGCCTTCACCCCGGGCTGCGACAGGGAGGAGGCGGTCATGCAAGCCATTGCTCGCTACGACGCCGGCCTCCCTCCGATCCCAGGGCCGCAGCCCCTGCTGATCGCCAACGACGTGCACGACACCATCCCGCAGCAGCAGCTCCCCCTTTCCCTCCCTCCGATCGCCAACCTCCCTCCGCGGGCTGCTTCTCCAACGATCTTCTACACGCGCCGCAGCGCTCGCCTCTGGGATCCCGAACCGTATGACGATGCTGGAAAAGGCCACTCTTCGGAAGGAGATGAAGCTGGAAGGCAAGAAGAGGGCGGCCCCGCGCAAGGAGCTGCTGCTGCCAGCAGTGGAGCTCATGGAGCTTGCTGCTGAGGGCCCTCCGCCGCTCCCGCGCAAGGATGCTCTCCAACTTGCCATGGCTTGTGGCGTCCCCGAGATCGACCTCAACATGGTGCCCGTCGGTGACGATGTGTGAAGACCCTCCCGAGCAACCTCTTCAACGGCGCCACCCCTTTCTTGCTGCTCTTTGCGACTGCAGCTCCACCCGCATTTTTAGCTGCAGCTTTCTTCTCAGGACGTGTCGTCTGCTTGTCTACTCTATCGGGATCCCAACTCCTAGCATTTTTCTTTCCGTGTTTCTCTCTTTTTTCCTTTACTTTCCTACCGCCATGTTCCAGTTAACGAATGTTCCATTGTTTTACTTTGGGCTTATCTTGCCCGGCCAATCTATATTGCTACTTTAGTTTCCAATGATTAGAGAAGTCTCTGTTATTTCTTGGAACATTCATGGACTTGGTAGGCACAAGAAGTGCACCGATGTAAAAGCAACCCTCTCCTCTGTGCCTTGCTCCGTGATTTTCCTACAGGAGTCAAAACTCCAGGACATTTCCAACTTCAAAGCTATTTCTTTTCTTCCCCCGAATCTTCACAACTTTCATTCCATCCCAGCTATCGGTTTGGCTGGGGGGATTGTTACCGCATGGGACGACAATTTCCTCTCCTGTTCCAAAGTGCTCGCGGACACTTTCGCCCTTACTTGTTGGTTTGAATCACGCGCGGACGACCTTTCATTCGCTATTACTAACGTCTACGGGCCCTGTGACCACACATCTAAACCTCCCTTCTTGCAATCCCTCGTGGAGCTCAAGCCTCAGATCTCCTGCCCTTGGACTATCGTTGGGGATTTCAACATCACCCTTAGGCCATCGGACATATCCACAACGCATTTCAATATGCTGGAGGCAAACCTGTTTGCCTCAACTATTAACACTCTCCGGCTTCAGGATCTACCTCTCCTCGACAGATGCTTTACTTGGTCAAACCAACAGGAGGTGCCCATTCTTGTCTGGCTTGATCGGGCTCTGGCAAGCGTGGACTGGGCCTCAAAATTTCTGGATACCTCTCTTTCTTCTCTGGCCAGGACAACCTCCGATCACGTCCCCATCCGGCTAATGACAGCCACTTCCATCCCCAGATCTTCGGTTTTCCGCCTTGACCGCTCTTTCCTCAACGTCCCTTTATTCAAGGAACGGGTGGCCGCAAATTGGGGGAGCGTCGGCCCTTAGCATGCCCACCTTGGATCTGCTGGAACTCTTTCCCTCAAATTAAAGTGTACCAGGGATATGGCAAAAAAGTGGTTGTCCAACAGAAGATCGCGTAGGATCTTAGCCTTAAACTGCCATACCACTATCAACTTCCCGGACAAGCTGGAAGAGTCCAGGACGTTGTCGTCTCTCGAATCCGATCTTCGGCTTGCGGTCAAGCTTTCGCTGCACCGCCATAATGCTGCCATTGCAGCCTACTGGAGGCAACGAGCAAAGGTTAAGGATTGCGTCTTCGGTGATGAAAACTCGGCATACCTTCATATTTGTGCCTCGGTCAGACACCGTAAAAACCAAATCAAATCCCTTGAAAACAATGGCACTACCTTCACTGCGCATTGTGACAAGGAGGCTGTTCTTTTGAACTTCTTCAAGAACCTGATTGGCGTAAGCCATCCGGTCTCCTTTTCCTTTGATCTCGATAGGCTACTTCTCCCGAACTCAATTACTTCCGCTCAGGATTCCAACCTCTCTGCTCCTTTTACCTTGGAGGAAATTAAGGCTGCTCTTTGGGCCATGAAGGACGATGCAAGCCCAGGGCTGGATGGTTTTGGCCCTGCTTTTTACAAGTGCAACTAGGATCTTATTAAATTGGATCTTCTCAATGTGCTTAATGACTTTCATGCTGGCTCAGCAGACCTTATGCATTTGAACACAACCCACATCGTGCTCCTTCCAAAGAAGTCCGACGCCGCTAAGCCAGAAAACTATCGCCCAGTGTCCCTTCAAAACTGCTCCGTCAAGCTTGCGTCTAAGTGTCTCGCCTTTCGGGCCCAGCCTCTAATCGACCACCTCATCCATGATGAGCAAATGGGTTTTATTCGGGCCCGTGGGATCACTGAAAACTTTTTTCATGCTGCGGACATTGTCCAAACTTGTCTTAAACGACGCCTCCCCGCAATCGTCATCAAGCTAGATTTCCACAAGGCTTTCGACTCTGTGTCTTGGGTCGCCCTTGCCGTGATCTTACGCGCAAAAGGTTTTCCACCATCCTGGTGCCATTGGGTCGACCACCTAAACTCTTCGTCCACCTCGACCGTGTTACTGAACGGCAAGCCAGGCCCTTGGTTCCCATGTCGGCAAGGCCTGTGGCAGGGTGACCCTTTCTCCCCCTATCTTTTCATTATTGTAGCTGATGTCCTCAAGCGCCTAATTCTCCAGGCCTCCGCAAATGGCCTTCTTTCCCATCCAATTGCGGACGATATCCCTTGCACCGTCTTGCAATATGCTGACGACACTCTTATTGTCCTTCCTCCAGATGCAGCGCAGCTGCGGACCCTCAAGCAAATCCTACTTCAGTTCTCCGAGGCCACCAGCCTTACCATCAATTTCCACAAAAGCACCTTCGCACCTATTCACGTCGACCAGGAGCTCTCTAACAACCTTGCGGCCATTCTTGGATGCCCGGTCGCTTCCTTTCCGCAATCTTACTTAGGATTGCCTCTCTCCACCCACAAACTCACTCTAGCAGATTTTTTCTTTATCATCGATAAGGTCGACCGACGTTTGGCCGGCTGGCGGGGACTTCTTTTGTCCTTGGCCGAGCGGGCAATTCTCGTCCGCTCCATTCCTCGGGCCCTGCCAATCTATGCTATGAGCGTTCTTCTTCTTCCCGCCGGCACTGTGCAAGAGATTGAGAAACGCTGTCGAGCCTTCTTCTGGACGAGCCAAGACACGGTCACTGGGGGTAACTGCAAAGTGGCTTGCGACATCGTGTGCGCTCCTTTCACTAATGGAGGCCTCGGCTTCCTATCTCTAACACAAATGAATGTTTGCCTCCTCCTCAAACACATTTCCAAGCTACACAACGGTGCGGCTTCGCGACAACCTTCCTGCCTTGTCTCCAAATATGGATGGTCTGGCACCCATGACGTGGGTACGGACGATAGTCATTCTACCCCTATCTGGCGGGATATCATGAAAGGCCTTGATTTATTTCGTTCAAACACTCGGGTGCAACTTGGCAACGACGCCACTACCTCATTCTGGCTTGAACTTTGGCTCCCTAACACCACCCAAACCCTAGCACAATTTTTCCCGGCTTTGTTCTCTCACTCCAATCGGGTCCACACTCCGGTGGCTCGTGCTCTGGGCTCGAACAACCTAACCTTGGACCTGACCCCCAGGCTGTCTCACACGGCTGAGTGCGAGCTTTTTGATATATGCAATGTTCTGGCAAACGTGAATTTGGAGGTTGCTGACAAAAGAATTTCAAGGGAGGCAGGCAAGCCGTTAACCACTAAGCTGGCCTACCAAGCGGTTTGGAAGTCGCGGCCCAAGGACAACCTTGCGCCGGCCATTTGGAGAAACTACACACCGAATAAATGCCGAATTTTTGTCTGGCTCGCCAACAAGGACCGCTTGTTCACGAATGCTAGGCGCTTCAGACGGGGCATTGCCACCAACGTCGACTGCCCGTTCTGCAACCAACATGAAACCATTTATCACCTTATTTTTCAATGCCGACACCTAGCTCCGCTCTGGGCAGAACTAAACGGCCTTTGCCATCATACACCGCATGGACTACTACATGCTTGGGAGGGTGATTTCAACAACAAGACACGATCGATAGTTATGATGGTCGTTCTCTGGAACATTTGGAAGAGATGAAACGCCAAGGTTTTTTGAAACATACAACTCTAGCCCCACACTATTGCTAGTTCGACAGCCGACGATCTTCGACTTTGGTACCATCATTGCGGGAAACCACAGAGGCAAATTATGCTCCGTGACTGGGGCTCCATGTTGTTCCATCTAGCCGGGAGAATAGTCCCATGGCATAATGTAATCTTTTCCTTTTCCTTTTTCCCTTCCCCAAAACCCCCTGTATTTCTGTTCCCTATGCTTGTAACACTTTGACGGTGGTTAATAAAGGTTCAGGCAGGCGTAAGCCCACCATTGACGCGTCAAAAAAACTCGTTACCCCATTCGAGTGAGAGGTGAATGCATGCCTTCAAACAAGGGAAAAGAACCCCATCAGCCGACTGATTACACGGCCGTATCCACCGATCCCTTCGGTTGACACGTGGCCTACTGGAGCACCCACATTTTTCTTCCTTGTCTTATCTCTCTCTCTCTCATCTTATCTCTTTCCAACTTATTTCTCCCGTGCCTATCAATGGTGTATATCTCACTGGTGAGGAGGATAGTGATGAGGCAAAGTGGTCGGAGCTCTGGCACTCGTCCACGGCATTGCGATGGTGGGGACGGGTGGCGCCGCTCGCCACCACCACCGTTAGGTGGGAGCTTGTGGTGAACGACAATGGTTTTTTTTGCAACATTTCATCTGTTGCAAAGAAGATTTCTGCAACATATTCTTCTATAACACCGCATAAAGGAGAAGACAAAGAAAAAAAAATCTGCAACACCACCTTAGTTGCAAAAAAAGTGAAGACAGAAAAAAATTCTGCAACACGACCTATGTTGCAAAACAAATCCCGCAACACAACCTATGTTTCAAAAAAATGCAACATAACGACTGTTTGTAAATGTTTCCGCAACAAGCCCTCTGTTGCAAAGTAAAATAAGACGCTCAATCACTTGATTGTGTTAGATCTCACGGCTCACAAGGCGGTGGATCTTTAAAAAAGATCCGCCGGCCGACGCGTAGCGACCCCCTTCAAACAAAGTGCCTCCTGGGAAGGTAAATTGTGCCATGGTGTGATGGTTACCCATCCCCACCGTGGCCGCAATAGGCGATTCCGAGTCCACCTTCAATGGTGTTTGTTGCACTTGAGCTTCCTCGTGTGCATCTCCACCATCTCCACATCTGGTTAGTGTCTCCTCCTTGTGCCGCCGTCCAATCCATTTCGCATTGCCTCACTACCACAATTCGTGGCGATGACTTCACTTTGCAACCCTTTGTTGTGACTACAACATGCATACCGTGGCCGGTGGGTGAGATGTCGGTAAGAGCAACTCTAGAAGATGTTTCAAAATCAGCCCTCCAAAATAGGTTTGGAGCGCGCCAAGTTTAGGAGGCTGCGGAAGCAATGCGTAAACTTAGACTCGCCAAACTTCGGCCTATACAATTTTCGGCCTTATTTCTCTTTTGTATTTCCAGATATAAACTCTCTTCTTCAATTTTGCATCAAACATAATATTATCATGTTTCAACATCAAACAATTCAACAAGTTTTCAAAGAGGTTTGCTTTGATAGATAGTTCATGGATTTCAGTGCAAATCAACGGTCATGATCGAAACAAGTGACTTAAATAAAAAGGGTAATATGGTTTGTTTGGTGAGGCGTGAAACAAGTTGTCACGACCTTCTTGAAGACAAGAGACACTAAGGATCAAACAGAAGAAGATTAAATGGGCCAAGCGAACTGACAGCAGGAAGAACCATGATCTTCAAACCTCTAGGCTGGATTCACAGCCCACGAAGAGCCTCATTGCGAAGAAAGCATGTAATTCAAGATCTCTGTTAAATAGTCCTTGCAAAGATAGTGCTGGCATGTGATGTAATCAATAATCGTTGACCTCTTCCTCACCTACCTATTCTTCCTCCACAAGACTGGAATTCAGATCTTGTATCTTGGCATGACACCGAGGAATTCATCCACCTCCGAGAGTGAACTAGTGTTTGCTACTACCGTGAGTTGTACATTTGGTACCTAAGGCTTACCGATCGTCCTCTTTATGTCAATTTTTTCTCCACACATTTTGTTCTTCCCAGGTGATGATTTGGCGATGGAGACCTCGTTCGGGTACATATAGGGCGGCGTCGAATGGTTGTCCCTATCCATGTGCCAGTGAAGGGGAACGACTGAGAAACCTCAAGTCGACATCATCAAGATGAAGACGCATGGTGTGTTGGTTGCGGCCTCATCAAGTCCATGAAAGGTACGATCAGGGCTATGGGGCTATGGATGGCGCAAGTGGACATCTCCATCAAGGCATTGAAGGCGATGCTCGATGGTGTCGATGCGCAAGGTGGTGGTCCTTGAAATGGAGCACCGACTATTGGAGGCAAGGATCATGCCTCGGCCTAATGGGCATGACTGCTAATAGGAAATAGCCTTTATCCTTAGTGAGAAACCAAGGTATCAATCCATGGAGGCATCGGTATCCCGGAACAGTTTAATATTTTGCAACACAAATAAAACTTCACTGTGTCCCCAACAATTCAAGCAAGGGTGTCAACCTTACTAGTATTGCTAGTTGCACAACAAAATTAAAAGTTAAATTAGTAGACAATATTTTTGTAATTTCGGAATAAAACAAAACTGAAAATAAAAATGAGTGTAAAAGTTGTTGCAAGGTGATTCTTATGCTAATAACTAGACCGAGGTTCATAAGTTCACCAAGTGCACTTGTCTAATATATAAAAGTGCGGTGAGTAACACAACCATGTGAAAAGGTACATAATGAAATATTTCATGCTCATGTCAAACATATAAATTTGTTGATTCTACATACGCAATACGTCCATAATACTATTAGATAAAGATACCCTCTACATCTTACAGCTAAATAACCCGTCCATAGATCAAGATCCATCTATAACATCTGGACTTTAAGTGTGCACACAAGTAATTGCTTTTTTATCAGAGGGGCCACACGGCCCCCATTTTCATTATGAAAATGGAGTCACAACATACAAACCAAGTCCCATACAAACTTATCTTTGATGCCTAACATATGCATCACGAAAAACTACTCCTACATCTTGAGGCACTTCAAACTGCCCCTACAGGATGCTACAACAAAAGAACGAGCCCAAAGCTCAGTCGCTACATATGATGCATAATGATGTCTACTACACAACCTTCTTCTTGTAGACGTTGTTGGGCCTCCAAGTGCAGAGGTTTGTAGGACAGTAGCAAATTTCCCTCAAGTGGATGACCTAAGGTTTATCAATCTGTAGGAGGCATAGGATGAAGATGGTCTCTCTCAAGCAACCCTGCAACCAAATAACAAAGAGTCTCTTGTGTCCTCAACACACCCAATACAATGGTAAATTGTATAGGTGCACTAGTTCGGCGAAGAGATGGTGATACAAGTGGTATATGGATAGTAGATATAAAGGTATTTGTAATCTGAAATTATAAAAACAGCAAGGTAACAAGTGATAAAAGTGAGTGTAAACGGTATTGCAATGATAGGAAACAAGGCCTAGGGTTCATACTTTCACTAGTGTAAGTCCTCTCAACAATACTAACATAATTGGGTCATAAAACTATCCCTCAACATGCAACAAAGAGTCACTCCAAAGTCACTAATAGTGGAGAACGAATGAAGAGATTATGGTAGGGTATGAAACCACCTCAAAGTTATTCTTTCCGATCAATCCGTTGGGCTATTCCTATAAGTGTCACAAACAGCCCTAGAGTTCGTACTAGAATAACACCTTAAGATACAAATCAACCAAAACTCTAATGTCACCTAGATACTCCAATGTCACCTCAAGTATCCGTGGGCATGATTATACAATATGCATCACACAATCTCAGATTCATCTATTCAACCAACACAAAGGACCTCAAAGAGTGCCCCAAAGTTCTACCGGAGAATCACGACGAAAACATGTGCCAACCCCTATGCATAGGTTCATCGGCGGAACCCGCAAGTTGATCACCAAAACATACATCAAGTGAATCACGTGATATCACATTGTCACCACAGATATCCACGGCAAGACATACATCAAGTGTTCTCAAATCTTTAAAGACTCAATCCGATAAGATAACTTCAAAGGGGAAACTCAATTCATTACAAGAGAGTAGAGGGGGGAAGAAACATCATAGGATCCAAATATAATAGCAAAGCTCGTGATACATCAAGATCGTATCATCTCAAGAACACGAGAGAGAGAGATCAAACACATAGCTACTGGTACATACCCTCAGCCCCGAGGGAGAACTACTCCCTCCTCGTCATGGATAGCACCGGGATGATGAAGATGGCCACCGGAGAAGGATTGCCCCCTCCGACAGGGTGCCGAAACAGGGTCCCAATTGACTTTTGTTGGCTACGGAGGCTTCTGGCGGTGGAACTCCCAATCTATTGTGCATTCTGGAAGTTTTAGGGTATATGGAGTTATATAGGCAGAAGAAGCATGTCAGGGGAGCCACGGGGGCCCCACGAGACAGGGGGCGCGCCCTAGGTGGGTGGGCACACCCCCCATCCTCGTGGGCAGCTCCCGTATCTTCTGACGTGGGGTCCAAGTCCATCAGGTGTGTTCCCTTCCAAAAATAACTTCTCGAGTTGATTTCATTCTGTTTCGACTCTGTCTGATATTCCTTTTCTTCGAAACACTGAAATAGGCATAAAACAGCAAATCTGGGCTGGGCCTCCGGTTAATAGGTCAGTCCCAAAAGTAATATAAAAGTGGATAATAAAGCCCAATATTGCCCAAAACAGTAGATAATATAGCATGGAGCAATCAAAAATTATAGATACGTTGGAGACGTATCAAGCATCCCCAAGCTTAATTCCTGCTCGTCCTCGAGTAGGTAAATGATAAAAAGATAATTTTTGATGTGGAATGCTAGTTGGCATAATTTCAATGTGATTTTCTTACTTATGATATGAATATTCAGATTCGAAAGATTCAAGACAAAAGTTCATATTGACATAAAAATAATAATACTTCAAGCATACTAACTAAGCAATTATGTCTTCTCAAAATAACATGGCCAAAGAAAGTTATCCCTACAAAATCATACAGTCTGGCTATGCTCCATCTTCACCACACAACATATTTAAATCATGCACAACCCCGATGACAAGCCAAGCAATTGTTTCATACTTTTGATGTTCTCAAACTTTTTCAATCTTCACGCAATACATGAGCGTGAGCCATGGACATAGCACTATAGGTGGAATAGAATGGTGGTTGTGGAGAAAAAAAGGAGAAGATAGTCTCACATCAACTAGGCGTATCAATGGGGTATGGAGATGCCCATCAATAGATATCAACGTGAGTGAGTAGGGATTGCCATGCAACAGATGCACTAGAGCTATAACTATATGAAAGCTCAACAAAAGAAACTAGTGGGTGTGCATCCAACTTGCTTGCTCACGAAGACCTAGGGCATTTTGAGGAAGCCCATCATTGGAATATACAAGCCAAGTTCTATAATGAAAGATTCCCACTAGTATATGAAAGTGACAACATAGGAGACTCTCTATCATGAAGATCATGGTGCTACTTTGAAGCACAAGTGTGGTAAAAGGATAGTAGCATTGCCCCTTCTCTCTTTTTCTCTCATTTTTTTATTTTTTTATTTGGGCCTTCTCTTTTTTTATGGCCTCTTTTTTATTTGTATTTGGGCTTCTTTGGCCTCTTTTATTTATTTATTTTTGTCCGGAGTCTCATCCCGACTTATGGGGGAATCATAGTCTCCATCATCCTTTCCTCACAGGGATAATGCTCTAATAATGATGATCATCACACTTCTATTTACTTATAGCTCAAGAATTACAACTTGATACTTAGAACAAGATATGACTCTATATGAATGCCTCCGGCGGTGTACCAGGATGTGCAATGATGCATGAGTGACATGTATGAAAGAATTATGAACGGTGGCTTTGCCACAAATACAATGTCAACTACATGATCATGCTAAGCAATATGACAATGATGAAGCGTGTCATAATAAACGGAACGGTGGAAAGTTGCATGGCAATATATCTCGGAATGGCTATGGAAATGCCATGATAGGCAGGTATGGTGGCTGTTTTGAGGAAGGTATATGGTGGGTTTATGGTACCGGCGAAAGTTGCGCGGTACTAGAGAGGCTAGCAATGGTGGAAGGGTGAGAGTGCGTATAATCGATGGACTCAACATTAGTCATAAAGAACTCACATACTTATTGCAAAAATCTACAAGTTATCAAAGCAAAGTATTACGTGCATGCTCCTAGGGGGATAGATTGGTAGGAAAAGACCATCGCTCGTCCCCGACCGCCACTTATAAGGAAGACAATCAATAAATACATCATGCTCCGACTTCATCACATAATGGTTCACCATACGTGCATGCTACGGGAATCACAAACTTCAACACAAGTATCTCTCAAATTCACAACTACTCAACTAGCATGACTCTAATATCACCATCTCTATATCTCAAAACAATTATCAAGTATCAAACTTCTCATAGTATTCAACACACTCATAAGAGAATTTTATTATTCTTGAATACCTAGCATATTAGGATTTTAAGCAAATTACCATGCTATTTAAGACTCTCAAAATAATATAAGTGAAGCATGGGAGTTCATATATTTCTTCAAAATAAAACTACCACCATGCTCTAAAAGATATAAGTGAAGCACTAGAGCAAATGACAAACTACTCCGAAAGATATAAGTGAAGATCAATGAGTAGTCGAATAATTATGCAACTATGTAAAGACTCTCTAACATTTAATAATTTCAGATCTTGGTACTCTATTTAAACATCAAGCAAAGCAAAATAAAACGACATTCTAAGAATAGCAAACATCATGTGAAGAAGCAAAAACTTAAGATCAACCGATACTAACCGATAGTTGTTGAAGAAGAAAGGTGGGATGCCAACCGGGACATCCCCAAGCTTAGACGCTTGAGACTTCTTTAAATATTATCTTGGGGTGCCTTGGGCATCCCCAAGCTTTAACTTTTGTGTCTCCTTAATTCCTCTCATATCACGGTCTCCCTAAATCTCAAAAGCTTCATCCACACAAAACTCAACAAGGACTCGTGAGATAAGTTAGTATAAACCATTGCCAACACCTTATTATACTCTACTGTAGAAAATCACTAAAATTATTATTCAACATTGAATACTAAATTCCTCTGCATATTTAATATTCCTATCCTCAAATAGAATCATTAAAGAAGCAAACATATGCAAACATAACAGCAATCTGCCTAAACAGGATAGTCTGTAAAGAATGCTGCAACATCCATACTTCCCTAACTCCAAAAATTATGAAAGAAAATTCCCACTGTAGTAAATTTATCAGAGCTTAATATGAAAAAGGTTTCAACATTTTATCACATTCTGACTTTTCTAGGGAATTATTGCAACAGCGGTAAACTTTCTGTTTTCGAACAGCAACATGTATACTTGTAACATAGGCATAGTAAAGGCTATAAATGCCACTTTTATTGAAATAAAAGATGCAAAAAATTGTTCTAAATAACAGAAAGCAAATCCTAACAAAATAAATTTACGCTCCAAGCAAAACACATATCATGTGGTGAATAAAAATATAGCTCCAAGTAAAGTTACCGATGAACGAAGATGAAAGAGGGGACACCTTCCGGGGCATCCCCAAGCTTAGGCTCTTGGCTATCCTTGAATATTACCTTGGGGTGACTTGGGAATCCCCAAGATTACTCTCTTGCCACTCCTTATTCCATAGTCCATCGAATCCTTACCCAAAACTTGAAAACTTCACAACACAAAACTTAACAGAAAACTCGTAAGCTCCGTTAGTATAAGAAAATAAATCACCACATCAAGGTACTGTAATGAACTCATTCTTTATTTATATTGGTGTTAAACCTACTGTATTCCAACTTCTCTATGGTTTATAAACTATTTTACTAGCCATAGATTCATCAAAATAAGTAAACAACACATGAAAAGCAGAATCTGTCAAAAACAGAATAGTCTGTAGTAATCTGGATCAAATGTATACTTATGGAACTCATAAAATTCTAAAATAAATTGATGGACCTTAGTAATTTATCTATTAATCATCTTCAAAAAGAATTAACTAAATAGCACTCTCCAAATAAAAATGGCAGCAATTCTCGTGAGCGCTAAAGTTTCTGTTTTTTACAGCATGATCAACAAGACTTTCCCCAAGTCTTCCCAAAGGTTCTACTTGGCACAAACACTAATTAAAAGCATAAAACCACATCTAAACAGAGGCTAGATGAATTATTTATTACTAAACAGGAACAAAAAGCAAGGAACTAAAATAAAATTGGGTTGCCTCCCAACAAGCGCTATCGTTTAACGCCCCTAGCTAGGCATGATGATTTCAATGATGCTCACATAAAAGATAAGAATCGAAACATAAAGAGAGCATCATGAAGAATATGACTATCACATTTAAGTCTAACATACTTCCTATGCATAGGGATTTTGTGAGCAAACAACTTGTGGGAACAAGAATCAACTTGCATAGGAAGGCAAAACAAGCACAACTTCAAAACTTTAAGCACATAGAGGGGAAACTTGATATTATTGCAATTCCTACAAGCATAAATTCCTCCCTCATAATAATTTTCAGTAGCATCATGAATGAATTCATAAATATAACCAGCACCTAAAGCATTCTTTTCATGATCTACAAGCATAGAAAATTTATTACTCTCCACATAAGAAAAATTCTTCTCATGAATAATAGTGGGAGCAAACTCAACAAAATAATTATCATGTGAGGCATAATCCAATTGAAAACTAAAATCATGATGACAAGTTTCATGGATATAATTATTCTTTAAAGCATACAAGTCGTCACAATAATCATCATAGATAGCAACTTTGTTCTCATAATCAATTGGAACCTCTTCCGGAATAGTGGATTCATCACAATATAAAGTCATGACCTCTCCAAATCCACTTTCATCAATATAATAATCATAAATAGGAGGCATGCTTTCATCATAATAAATTTGCTCATCAAAACTTTGGGGACAAAAAATATCATCTTCATCAAACATAGCTTCCCCAAGCTTGTGGCTTTGCATATCATTAGCATCATGGATATTCAAGGAATTCATACTAACAACATTGCAATCATGCTCATCATTCAAATATTTGGTGCCAAACATTTTATAGATTTCTTCTTCTAGCACTTGAGCACAAATATCCTTTCCATCATACTCACGAAAGATATTAAAAAGGTGAAGCGTATGATACATACTCAATTCCATTTTTTATAGTTTTCTTTTATAAACTAAACTAGTGATAAAACAAGAAACTAAAAGACACGATTGCAAGATCTAAAGATATACCTTCAAGCTCTAACCTCCCCGGCAATGGCGCCAGAAAAGAGCTTGATGTCTACTACACAACCTTCTTCTTGTAGAGGTTGTTGGGCCTCCAAGTGCAGAGGTTTGTAGGACAGTAGCAAATTTCCCTCAAGTGGATGACCTAAGGTTTATCAATCCGTAGGAGGTGTAGGATGAAGATTGTCTCTCTCAAGCAACCCTGCAACCAAATAACAAAGAGTATCTTGTGTCCTCAACACACCCAATACAATGGTAAATTGTATAGGTGCACTAGTTCGGCGAAGAGATGGTGATACAAGTGGTATATGGATAGTAGATAAAGGTATTTGTAATCTAAAATTATAAAAACAGCAAGGTAACAAGTGATAAAAGTGAGCGTAAACGGTATTGCAATGATAGGAAACAAGGCCTAGGGTTCATACTTTCACTAGTGTAAGTCCTCTCAACAATACTAACATAATTGGATCATAAAAATATCCCTCAACATGCAACAAAGAGTCACTCCAAAGTCACTAATAGTGGAGAACGAACGAAGAGATTATGGTAGGGTACGAAACCACCTCAAAGTTATTCTTTCCAATCAATCCGTTGGGCTATTCCTATAAGTGTCACAAACAGCCCTAGAGTTCGTACTAGAATAACACCTTAAGATACAAATCAACCAAAACCCTAATGTCACCTAGATACTCCAATGTCACCTCAAGTATCTGTGGGCATGATTATACGATATGCATCACACAATCTTAGATTCATCTATTCAACCAACACAAAGGATCTCAAAGAGTGCCCCAAAGTTCTACCGGAGAATCACGACGAAAACGTGTGCCAACCCCTATGCATAGGTTCATGGGAGGAACCCGCAAGTTGATCACCAAAACATACATGAAGTGAATCACGTGATATCCCATTGTCACCACAGATATCCACGGCAAGACATACATCAAGTGTTCTCAAATCTTTAAAGACTCAATCCGATAAGATAACTTCAAAGGGGAAACTCAATTCATTACAAGAGAGTAGAGGGGGGAAGAAACATCATAGGATCCAAATATAATAGCAAAGCTCGCGATGCATCAAGATCGTATCATCTCAAGAACACGAGAGAGAGAGAGAGAGATCGAACACATAGCTACTGGTACATACCCTCAGCCCCGAGGGAGAACTACTCCCTCCTCGTCATGGATAGCACCGGGATAATGAAGATGGCCACCGGAGAAGGATTGCCCCCTCCGGCAGGGTGCCGGAACAGGGTCCCGATTGACTTTTGTTGGCTACAGAGGCTTCTGGCGGCGAAACTCCTGATCTATCGTGTGTTCTGGAAGTTTTAGGGTATATGGAGTTATATAGGCAGAAGAAGCACGTCAGGGGAGCCACGGGGGCCCCACGAGACAGGGGGGCACGCCCTAGGGGGGTGGGCGCGCCCGCCACCCTCGTGGGCAGCTCCCGTATCTTCTGACGTGGGGTCCAAGTCCATCATGTGTGTTTCCTTCCAAAAATAACTTCTCTAGTTGATTTCGTTCCGTTTCGACTCCGTCTGATATTCCTTTTCTTCGAAACACTGAAATAGGCATAAAACAGCAAATCTGGGCTAGGCCTCCGGTTAATTGGTTAGTCCCAAAAGTAATAAAAGTGGATAATAAAGCCCAATATTGCCCAAAACAATAGATAATATAGCATGGAGCAATAAAAAATTATAGATACGTTGGAGACGTATCACCTAACTTCTTCTTTTTTTGCATCAGAGAAAATGAACTCCTACAACCTGAGATACTAAACTCCTGAAAGTGCAACTAATCCCCGGATGGTTTTGGTAATTCATAACAACATATAGCTCATTGAACTAATATCCATTCAAGTTTAATATTTCAGAAAGTTCAATGAATGGCATGGCATGGACTAGAGATGTGGACCCCTCAAGACTCTTAATTTTTATATTAGTGATCCAAGATCACATTGAATCCATAGGAAAACCAATACTATTAAAAGGGGATGATGTGTTGATTAATGGTCGACTTGCTCAAAGTGCTTAGTGATATTGCTCCAAATCCCTCAACCACTTTCTCATTCCAAATATGTCCAAAACTCAAAGTCAAACTCGGCCCCACCGAATCATCCTATCCGGCGCCACCGAGTTAATATGACATAGCCACTGCCAGAATCCCTAAACAGTTTGGTCACACCGATACGGATCTCGGTTCCACCGAGATGGCCTTGCAAACCCTCTGTTGCCTGTTGCAATTATTTCGGTCTCACCGAAATGTGCAATCGGTCCCATAGAGTTTGCTTGACATCTTCTCTGTTGCCCTATTGCTTCACTTCATTGTCACCGAATTGATGCAATCGGTTCCACCGAGTTTATGTTTTCCCTAAGCCCTAGCACATCGGTCCCACTGAGTTGTTCTAGTCGGTCCCACCGAGATTCCTAATGTTCACATTTTGGATTAAGTCGATCTCACCGAGTTCTTCTATTCAGTCTGACCGAGTTGGGTCAAATGTGTGTAACGGTTGTGTGCAGACTACATATACTCCTCCGCCCCCTTCTCCATATGTGAGAGAGCCATCAAAACACGCCTACACTTCCATCATACATTTTCCGAGAGAGAACCACCTACTGATGTGTTGAGATCAAGATATTCCAATCCTACCACAAGATTCTTGATTTCTAGCCTTCCCCAAGTTGATTTCCACTCAAATCATCTTTCCACCATATCCAAATCTGTGAAAGAGAGTTGATTGTTGGGGAGACTAACATTTGAAGCACAAGAGAAAGGAGTTCATCATCAACACACCATCTATTTCCCTTTGAAGAGTGGTGCCTGCTAGATTGGTTAGGTGTCGCTTGGAAGCCTTTGTCAAGATTGTGGAGTTTAACCAAGAAGTTTGTGAGGGCAAGGAGATCGCCTACTTCGTGAAGATCTACCCAAGTGAGGCAAGTCCTTCATGGACGATGGCCATGGTGGGATAGACAAGGTTGCTTGTTCGTGGACCCTTCATGGGTGGAGTCCTCCGTGTACTCGCGCAGCTGTTACCCTTCGTGGGTTGAAGCCTCCATCAACGTGGACGCACGATAGCACCACCTATCAAAACCACGCCAAAAATCTCCATGTCATCATTGCGTTTACACTCTTCAAACCCTTCCCTTTACCTTCATATGTAATGTTTTACTTCCCGCTGCTATACTCTTAGAATTGCATGTGTTGGTTGATTGCTTGACTTGTGCTAGTTGCTAAAATCTGCCCAGAACTAAAATTGGGAAAATGTTAGATTTTTATTTGGTCAAGTAGTCTAATCACCCCTCTAGACCTACTTTCGATCCTACAAGTGGTATCAGAGATTTGGTCTCCATTTGCCTTGATTTCCATAGCTTTGGTGATCATAGCCTTGGTTTCACAACCTAGGAGAGTATGGCGTCTAGCGAGGGAAATTACCACCGGAGAGGTCCTTACTTTGATGGTATAGATTTTGCTAGTTGGAAGCATAAAATGAAAATGCATATTCTTGGTCATAACCCCGCCGTTTGGGCTATTGTGACCATTGTCTTGCAAGGTGATTTCTTCGAGGATGGAAAAGAATCGGATCATGAAGCGTCTGCGGAAGAAATGAAGATGTTGCAATACAATGCTCAAGCTTGAGATATTCTCTTCAACAAATTGTGCCGCGACGAATTCAACAAAATCAGCCGCCTTGAGAATGCAAAGGAAATTTGGGATACTTTGGTTGATATGCACGAAGGTACCAAGTCCGTCAAGGAATCCAAATTGGATGTGTTTCAAAGTCAACTTGACAAGTTCAAGATGAAGGATGGTGAAGGAGTTACCGAGATGTATTCTAGGCTTGCTCTCATCACAAATGAGATTGCCGGCTTACGAGACGAAGAGATGACCGACAAATTCATCATCAAGAAAATCCTAAGAGCCTTGGATGGAAAATATGATACCGTGTGGACCTTGATCCAAATGATGCCCAACTACAAAGATCTCAAGCCCACGGAAGTCATTGGTAGAATTGTTGCTCATGAGATGTCACTCAAGGATAAGGAAGAGCTCCACAACAAGTCAAGTGGCACTTACAAAGCTTCAAGTGATGCTCCTACAACATCAAGTGAGAAGCAAGTCTCCAATGAAGAATTGAGCTTAGCAGTGAAGAACTTCAACAAATTCTACAAGAATAGAAGCAAAGAGAGAAGTTCCAAAGTCAAGATCCTACAATGACAAAAGATCGTCTAGTCGTGATCATAATTGCTACAATTGTGGAAGACCCGGACACTACTCCAATGAGTGTACAGCTCCCTACAAGAAAAGAGAAGACTCACCAAAAATGAGAAGTAGAAGAGATGAATCACCTCCAAGAGAGAGAAGGAGTAGAGATGATCGTTATGAACGAAGACCCTATCGTAGAAGCAAGGATTTAGAAAGTAAGGACAAGTCATCAAAGAGCTACACAAGACGAAGACATCAAGCTCACGTTGGTGAATGGGTATCCGGTTCCGACTCTGACAACTACTCTGAGAGAAGCTATCACTCCGACTCCGAATATACTCAATATGAAGGTGTTGCCGGTCTTGCACTTGTGTCATCCAACTCCTACGACATATTTGACGCACCAAATGAAGGAATTAGAAGAGGCTTCATGGCTAAAGGCCCTAAGGTATCACACCTTGAGTATGTTGATTTCAATAGTGATGAAGATGATTTGCTAGGTGATGATGATTTACTTGTTGAAAACACTAGTGATGAAAGCTATGATGCAATTGCTAGTATTCATGCTAACCAAGATGAAACGAATGACAATGATAAGAAGGAGATTGAGCGTCTAACTAAAGAACTAAACACTCTTAAGTTAGCTCATGAAACAACTCTAGAGGATCATAGAGAGCTCAAAAGAACTCATGAGAAGCTACGCTTCAACAAGCTAAATTTAGAGCAAGAGCACGAGTTCCTAAAAGCTATCAATGATGATCTTCAAAAGAAGAGTTATTATTATCTTGCTAAACGACTCCTCTTGTCTACTTATATGACACAAGTAAAATCTAGCAATAAGAACAAGAAAGATTCTTCCTCTAGTAGTAACAATAACAATGTTAAATCCAATATTGTTGCTTCTAGTTGTTCTCTTGATTCCACTATTGATTCTCTTAGCCAAGTTACACTTGAGTAAGAAAATAGCTTATTGAAGGGAATTATAGAGAAAGGTGTTTACAAGAGCCTTGCCGGAAGTAAGCAATTTGAGGAAATTGTACGCAAGCAAGGAAGGCACCAGAATAATCAAGGTGTTGGTTTTGAATGAAAGTTCAATGCCAATGGAGTTGAGTGGGAAGAAGATCAATATCCCAAGACGAAGTTTGTTCCTCAATAAGAGAAGTATGACCCCACTTCTTTCAAGGGAACACAAGCTCAAGATGATTTTCCACCACAAGACCACAAGCTAAAAGGCAAGGAAAAGCTTCAAGAAGAGATTGATTCATTTGAAGAAGCTCCTAAGGGCCATGTTCAAGTGGGTTCCCAAGACTACATCAAGTTCTACTTCATCATGTACGACTACAACTCCAAGGATTCCCACCAAGTTGATGTGGATCCCAAAGAAGAAGAACTAGAGTATTCTTGAGGGTGACTCCGCCAATATACTTCACTCATATTCATTTTGGCAAGGACATGTGTAATCAACTTTCATATCTTGCACTAGTTCAAGGAGTCACAAACCCTCTTGTTGGTAAGACGAAGGGACAAGGTAACCTAATGCTTTCATGGACATCATCATATGTGTGTTTCACTCTATGTCTATGGATATCCTTGTATGTTCCTTGTGGGACTAACCCATGTAGGTATTGAAAGTGCAAAACTCCAATGGATTGCTCTAAAAGATCTACATCAACATTGAGCATCCACATCTTCAACATCTACATGAAGTCATCATCGACAAAACCCAAGGTTAGTTCATCATTCTTAGGGGGGATATCACATCTAGGGGGAGCTTTACTCTAAGAATTGAGCTAAAGCAACTCTAATGGTGTGAACATAACAATGCTTTATGTAAAAGTGGTAACCCCACTTGTGCTTAAACGATGAGTATGACCTACGATCAAATGTTCTCATTTGACTCGTCAGTCAATATACTCATATATAGATGACCTAGTCATCGCCAATTGCTTGATAGATGCTAGAGTGTATGTGCATGCTTTGTCACATGTTTCATTTGCTATCTTATTGTGTGAGCATGTTGGTTGCATGATTTTCTCCATTCGAGGACATCCATTTGTAGTTTTGATTGTTTGGTTCTTTTAACCAAATGGATGGACAAGAATGCCTAAGTACTCCCTCTAGCTATCTATGCTTGTTCTCTTCTCAAACTCTATTCATGCTACATGACAAAATTTGAACAAGTCCCTTTTCGGACCCTCCGAGTGAGGAGCACTCGGAGCCATCGATCCGTCAAGGGCTGACTTCCAAAACCTCTTAGTGCATTTCGGTCAGACCAACTCATTCCTATTCAGTCTCACCAAAACCATTAAGTTGATCTAGGTTTTCACCTCGGTGCCATCGATTAGAAAAATTCCGTCTCATCAAGTTGAAGTAACTGCAAGCAGTTTTGCATCTTGGTGCCACTGAACCGTTCCACTCGGCGCCACCGACAGCTACTGGGTACATATATCGTGGCTCAAAGTTTGGAAATTTCTTCAAACACTCTCGCCCGTGCCTCCCCAGTGATGCCGCCCCTTGTTCTCCGGATTGTCGCCGTCTCCGCCTGTGCGCCATCGCCGCAGGTCTCCGCCGCCGTCAACGGGATTCGCCCCCGCCGTTGCCGCCGTAGCGAACCACCGCCAAGTTAGGTTATGGTTCGGCCCCTTTATGCTATCTCTTTTCTTTGATTCAATTCACAAAGCAAATGCCAGTATTCTTGCCATGATTGAAAGCTTCTTATCCACGCAAATATTCCTCTAGATTAGATTTGATGCAAAATCTTAGGGTTAGGTTTCCGCCGAACTCATCTTGGACTGATCGAATTGATGTTTTCGGTCACACCGATTGGCCCTGGCCATTGCACTAAGTACACCTCGGTCTGACCGAAGTGTACCAATCGGTGAGACCGAAAGCACTTTCTTAGTGAAACCCTAGCATCTCGGAGTCACCGTACTGCAACTCGGTCTGACCAAAACTGCATGTTTAGACTCTATTAGTGCTTCGATGTCATCGAGATTATCATATCGGTAGCTCCGAAATGCTTTCTGTATAAAATTAAAGTTAAGATTTTGAATCACTTTTTGTAAAAACTAGTTATATTTTGTGATGCTCATCTACTCTACCTACACCCATCTATTCACAGGGTCAGTTGCGGAGATGTCAAAGGCCTGTGACAGCCAAAACAAGCTTGAAGAGCAAGTCAATCTCAGTCAGGGCACTAGTCCCTCTGGTAGCTATGATGAGGGAAGCAGAAGCACTCCTAGCAACTTTCCAAAGGCAGCTACTAGGCAGAGAAAGAAAAGGAACTCTGAAAGTGAGGATGAGGACTTTGTGATTGAGGAGGAAGTGACCTCCAAGAAGAAAGTTGTGAAGAAGGAATATGTTGGTGTTGCTGCTGCCACCAAGCCAGGACTGCAGAAGAAAGCTCCTGCTAAGAGGACTCCAATGTCCAAAGCCAGAGCTTCAACTCAAGAGACTATGCAATTTACACTTGAGCCCATAGAGGAAGAAGAAGTTGCTGCTGGTGGAAAGAAGAGGAATGAAAGGGCCAGAAAGACCATTGCTAGAGTGATTGGAAGACCATCCATGATGAGGGATGAGGAAGAAGAAGATGAGGAGGAAGAGCCTGCTGCACCTCCTGCCAAGACACAAAAGTTGATGCCTGATGCTATCAAGACTGGTACTGCTCCTTCAAAGCCCAAGTCTGCCCCCAAGCTCACAGCTCCAGCTCAAGCACCCAAGTCAACTGCTCCAAAGAGATCAACAAGGAATATCTCAGCTGCAGAGAAGAACAAGGCCCAGTGCCTAAGGTTCAGGAAGATGATGAGCCACAAGTGCTCAGGAAATTGAAGCCCAAGATTCCAGATCATAATGATGATCATCCAGTGGCAGAAAACATGAAGTTGAGGAAGGATCATGGTATGAGACTACGGAGACAGAATGGTCCATATGCCACAAGGAGAAGGACTGCTGTGGACCATCGTTTTCATACCAGAGAACATCAGTACTTCTATGAGACTGTCTTGTTGGACAAGAAGCCCATAGTATGTGACATGAAATGGGTTGATTGGGAATACATTGATGACAATGAAGACTATTTTCCCCATGTGCATGAGAGCTTCAGGCTCAATGGAGTTGACAAGTTTGTTGGACAGAAGTTGACAAAATGGAACGATGAAATGATCATGCAGTTCTACTCCACTGCCTACTTCTTCCCTGATCGGAAGATTGTGTGGATGACTGAGGGAACCAGATACCAGTCATCAATTTCTGAATGGGCCAAGCTTATTAATGCTCCAAAGGAAGGAGAAGATGATCTTGATGTTTACAGCAAACCCAGGAAGTATCACAACTCCATGTCTAACATGTACAAGCCTATACACAAGCTAGGATCAATCTACTATCTGCTTGCAGGTTTGACCATAATGAACACTATCTTGAGGCATACTCTGTTTCCAAGTTTGGACATGACACGATGATACGTGGTCACTCCATCAACTTGCTTCATCTGTTTGACATTCCCTAGAAGTTTAAAGTCATGAGCTTGATTGTTGAGACAGTGAAGAGGACAACAACCGACCAAAAGAGATCTTGTGGATATGCCCCCACATCCATATGTTGATCAACTCCAAGGTTGTAACTAGGACATATCTGCTGGACAAAGAGCATCTACCCCCGAGGCCAGACTTTGAGGACAATGAGGTTGTCATGGATGCTTCACATCCTACATGTGCTGAGGCCGAGGACAAGATTGAAAGAGCAAAGGTTGCAAAAGCAGCAAAGGCAGCTAGTGCTCCGGATGCTTCTATAGTGAATCTCAAGACCAAGCAAGATCAGCTCAGTTATCTGCTTGAGGCTACCGTGAGGATTGAGAAGAGCCTGGCCACCTTATCTCAGAATCAAGAGAGTCTTGAGAGGATCATTGAGACCAAGATGTATGACCCTGATGTGAAGGTCATAAAGATTCAAACCATTGTGGAGAAGTTAAGGGATGATGCTGAGGATAATGATCCTAGATCCACGACAGATACATTCCAGAGAGTGCCAAGGGCACAAAGATCATCGGCTGTGCCAGTTGCAGACTCCAGAACTACCATCTCAGCACCTGCAGCCACTGCCACAGTTGCCCCTCCAGTGTTAACTCCTCCAGCTCCATAGACTTCAGCAGAGACATTTGCATATGGACTCCTCTCCACGCCGCCTACGCACACTAGAGCGACAACCCAGAAGACCCCTTCAGGAACTCCCGAAGATCGTGCTTAGAGTGCCGCATAGCACTATACGTTTTTGAACTTTTTGGTAACTTGTTGCCAAAGGGGGAGAAAGTGTATAGATCATAGGCTTCGAGAGAGAGTGCCTTTTGCTTTTGTTGGTCTTATTTGCCTTGCTACTTTGGTTTGTTTGGTTGTTGCTACCCTTGCTACATTTGTGTTATGCTCGTGAGATACTTATGTGATCATGTGCTTGATCATACTACGCTTAATATGTGCTTGCATGGTTATATCTATGAATGTTTGTGTATGATCAATCTTGTATCTTTGGTGATGAGTGCATGTTATTTGATTCTTATCATTATGAGTGCTCCACCAAGTTGTATGTGACATGGAAGAGTGACCCATGACCCTAATCAATTGTGCATCTGCATTCAACCACAAATTTTAAATAATGCACAAATTTAGGGGGAGCTATTGCTTATCACATACTTCTCAAAGCGACAATGTATTTCATTCATATTACCATTTGTTGAAGGTTTGATCTATATGTTGTCATCAATTACCAAAAAGGGGGAGATTGAAAGTGCAACTAATCCCTGGGTGGTTTTGGTAATTCATAACAACATATAGCTCGTTGAACTAATATCCATTCAAGTTTAATATTTTAGAAATTCAATCAATGGCATGGCATGGACTAGAGATGTGGACCCCTCAAAATGCTAAGGACACATTGGCAAAAGCTCAAGACTCTTCATTTCTATTCTAGTGATCCAAGATCACATTGAGTCCATAGGAAAGCCAATACTATTAAAAGGGGATGAGGTGTTGCTTAATGGTCTACTTGCTTGAAGTGCTTAATGATATTGCTCCAAATCCCTCAACCACTTTCTCATTCCAAATATGTCCAAAACTCAAAGTAAAACTATGACGCCCCCGATTCAATCGTACACTAATCATACATGCAAATGTGTACGATCAAGATTAGGGACTCACGGGAAGATATCACAACACAACTCTAGACCAAAATAAAATAAAAAAGCTTTATATTACAAGCCAGGGGCCCGAGGGCTCGAATACATTGCTCGATCCACAAGAGTCAGCGGAAGCAACAATATCTGAGAACACACATAAGTTAAACAAGGATGCCTTAAGAAGGCAAGCACAAACATCAACGATCGAAGAGGCAAGGCCTCCTGCCTGGGACCTCCTAACACTCCTGGTCATTGGTGGTCTCCACGTAGTAGTGAGCACCCTCGGGGTAGTAGCAGTAGTCAATGGGGGTGGCATCTGGCTCCTGGGATCCACAATATGGTCACAGCAACCGGAAAGAAGAAAGAAGGGGAAAAGAGGTTGCAAAGCAATCGTGAGTACTCATCCAAAGTACTCGCAAGCATCAGATCTATACTAAGTATGCATTGGTATCAAATGGAAGGGTTGTATCTGTGGACTGAACTGCAGCAAGCCAGAATAGAGTGGAAGGCGTAGCCTATCGAATACTAGCATCTTCAAGCATCTTGCAACATTCAAAAGAGTACATAATAGCATATTATAATTAACAAACATGTTGTAGCATTAATGTCCAAAGATCCTTCCTTGACTCCCTGTGAGGAAGTGATGTCTACTACGCTTCTTGTAGACACGTGTTGGGCCTCCAAGCACAGAGTTTTGTAGGACAGTAGCAATTTTCCCTCAAGTGGATGACCTAAGGTTTATCAATCTATGAGAGGTGTAGGATGAAGATGGTCTCTCTCAAATTACCCTGCAACCAAATACAAGAAATCTCTTGTGTCGCCAACACACCCAATACAATGGCAAATTGTATAGGTGCACTAGTCAGCGAAGAGATGATGATAAAAGTGTAATATGGATGGTAGAAATATATTTTTATAATCTGAATAAATAAAAACAGCAAGGTAGCAAATAGTAAACGGGCACAAAAACGGTATTGCAATGCTTAAAAACAAGGCCTAGGGTCCATACTTTCACTAGTGCAATCTCTCAATAGTGCTAATATAATTGGATCATATAACCGTCCCTCAACATGAAATGAAGAATCACTCCAAAGTTCCTATCTAGCGAAGAACACAAGACATAATTGTTTATATGGTACGAAACCACCTCAAAGCTATTCTTTCTGATCAATCTATCCTAGAGTTCGTACTAAAATAACACGAAGCTATTCTTTCCGATCGATCTAACCAAGAGTTCATACTAAAATAACACCAAAGCAAATTCAGATTCATAATATTCAATCCAACACAAAGAACTTCAAAGAGTGCCCCAAGATTTCTACCAGAGAAACAAAGACAAGAACGTGCATCAATCCCTATGCATAGATTACCCCAATGTCACCTTGGGAATCCGCGAGTTGAGTGCCAAAACATATATCAAGTGAATCAATACGATATCCCATTGTCACCACGAGTATTCAATTGCAAGACATATGTCAAGTGTTCTCAAATCCATAAAAGTATTCAATTTGATAACAACGAAATCTCAACGGGAAAAACTTAATTCATCACAACAAGATAGAGAGGGGAAAACACCATATGATCTGACTATATTAACAAATCCCACGATACATCAAGATCGTGACATCTCAAGAACACGAGAGAGAGAGAGAGAGAGAGAGAGAGAGATTAAACACATAGCTACTGGTACAAACCCTCAACCCCGAGGGTGGACTACTCCCACCTCATCGTGGTGACTGCTGGGATGATCAAGATGGCCACCAGAGATGACCCCCCTCCGGCAGGGTGTCGGAAAGGGTCTAGATTAATTTTCGGTGGCTACAGAGCCTTGCGGCGGCGGAACTTCTAATCTAGGTTAACTCCGAGGGTATTTGGAATATTTGTGAATTTATAGGGTAAAGAGGGGGTGCGAGAGGCCACCGAGGTGGGCACAACCCACCTGGGCGCGCCTGGGCCCCCAGGCGTGCCCTGGTGGGTTGTGCCCCCCTCGAGGCACCCCCCAGATGCTGCTCTGGCCCATCCTGGGTGTTCTGGTCCATAAAAATTCTCCAAAAAGTTTCACGGTGTTTGGACTCCATTTGATATTGATTTTCTGCGATGTAAAAACAAGCTAAAAAACAGCAACTGGCACTGGGCACTGGGTCAATAGGTTAGTCCCAGAAAATGATATAAAGTTGCTATAAAATGATTGTAAAACATCCAAGAATGATAATATAACAACATGAATACTTCATAAATTATAGATACGTTGGAGACGTATCAGCATTCCCAAGCTTAATTCCTACTCGTCCTCGAGTAGGTAAATAATAAAAGAAATAATTTATGAACTGTGAATGTTAGCAAAGTGCATAAGTTTGATCAATGATAATTTCAACCACTTTTTCTAGCATCATGACAACAACTCTTTCTTATAAAACTTCTCATGTTATAGTAGCAACCAATTCACATGTTAAGGTTTAAACAATGAATTCTCTTGAAACTGAACAACCTATGTTCTCAGTCGCCAAGCAATTTCAATTCAACTTATTCAATAGAGTCTAAGTAAGAGCTCCACATACTCAACCATCATATAGTCTTCTATGATTGCTAACACTCACCGCATACACATGAGCAAAACGTGTCAACCGGACACATAGAAAGATAGGGGCTTATAATTTCGCCTCCCAATGTATTCACCTCAAGGGTGATGTCAACAATAATAACTCATGCTACCAATATTCAACTAGACATATGTGCCTAGATCTTTCCTCACCACATGATGCTTGCCAAAGGAGAAAAATAAAAATGAATAGGGAGAAAAACTTTGACTCTTGCATAAAAATAAATACATAAAAGTAAAAGATAGGCCCTTCGCAGAGGGAAGTAGAGGTTGGCATGCACTTATTTGTTTGTATGCTCAACCCCTTAGTGCAAAAGAACGTCACGTTGTATTGCCCCTTATGATAGCAACCTTTATTATGAGTCTGTCACTTTTATTCTTTGCCATCACAAGTTCGTTCAACGCTCAATTTTCTCTTACACTAAATGATTTAACACTTTTAGAAGCAATTTTTATTGCCTTATTGCACCGATGACAACTTACTTGAAGGATCTTGCTCAATACTTAGGTAGGTATGGTGGACTCTTGAAGATAAGATTTGGGTTTAAGGGTTTTTTGGATGCACAAGTAGTATCTCTACTTGGTGCGGAATTTTTGGCTAGCAAAGATGGGGGGCAAGCACCACATGTTGAAGGATCTATGGCAATATAACTTCTATGTGAATATGAACAAACATAAACCATTACATTTTCTTCCTTGTCCAACGTCAACAATTTTGGCATATAATATTTTGATGGGGGCTCACAATCACAAAAGATTTCCAAGATAGTGTATTTGCATGTGAAAGTTCTCTTCCTTATACTAATTATTGTGAATTGCTTGTACGACCAATATTGTGATTGTCAAGCCTCAAAAGATTTCACTTTCTAAACCCAATGTGAAGCTACCACTAAGAATGATATGATTTCAACTTCATGACATTCAATTTATTCAACAATTTAATCATAGGATATAAGTGAAGCACAAGAGTAAATGACAAGCTACTCCAAAAAGATATAAATGAAGATCATGAGAATAATATTTCTTTCTTTCAAATTAAATTAAGTGAAGCAAGAGATAATTTCTTCAAAAATACTAAAGCAAACCATGATCAAAAAGATATAAGTGAAGCACTAGAGCAATTCCATAGAAAAGAGCTTCATCGACGGGATGTGAATGCCACTTACCTAGCCTCCCTGGCAACTATTTGAGGACTCTATTTTATTTAAGAACTTTCAGATCTAAGTATTTTATTAAAGCAGCAATCAAAATGAAAATAAAATGACATCCCAAGGATAGCACAACTCATGTGAAGAAGCAAAAACTTAGGCTCAACCGATACTAACCGATAATTGTTGAAGAGGAAAGGTGGGATGCCTACGGGGCATCCCCAAGCTTAGATGCTTGAGACTTCTTGAAATATTATCTTGGGGTGCCTTGGGCATCCCCAAGCTTGAGCTTTTGTGTCTCACTAATTCTTCTCATATCACGGTTTTCCTAAATCTCAAAAGCTTCATCCACACAAAACTTAACAAGAACTCGTGAGATAAGTTAGTATAAACCAATGCAAAAACCTTATCATTCTCTACTGTAGAAAATCACTAAAATTATTATTCAACATTGCACACTAAATGCCTCTGCATATTTAATACTCCTATCCTCAAATAGAATCATTAAACAAGCAAACATATGCGAACATAACATCAATCTGCCAAAATAGTACAGTTTGTAAAGAATGCAAGAGTATCAATACTTCTTAAACTACAAAGATTATGAAAATTTACCACATTGTAGAAGATTTATCATAGCTGATTTTTCAAAAAGTTCCAACATTTTATCACATTCTGACTTTTCTCGGGAATTTTTGCAACAGCCGTAAACTTTCTGTTTTCAAACAGCAACATGTATGCTTGCAAAATAAGCGTGGCAAAGGCTATCATTGCCACTTTTATTGAAATGGAAGATGAAAAACAGTATTATAAATAACAGCAAGCAAATACTAACAAAATAAAATGATGCTCCAAGCAAAAAACATATCATGTGATGAATGAAAAAATATAGCTCCAAGTGAGGTTACCGATAATGTTGGAGACGAAAGAGGGGATGCCTTCCGGGGCATCCCCAAGCTTAGTTGCTTGGATCTTCCTTGAATATTACCTTGGGGTGCCTTGGGCATCCCCAATCTTATGGTCTTCTCACTCCTTATTCTCCTCATATCGACATCTCATCCAAAACTTGAAAACTTCAATCACACAAAACTTAATGGAACTTTGTGAGATAGGTTAGTATGATAAAGAGCAAACCATTTCACTTTGGTACTGTCAAAGACAAGATCCATAATTGTTCTCACACAATGCCTACTGTAGAATATCATTTCCACAATTTATATTGAGTAATATAATCCATAGAAACTATAAAACAAGCAAACTATGCATTGAAAACAGAATCTGTCAAAAACAAAACAGTTTGTAGTAATCTGTAGTCCAACCATATTTCTGCTACTCCAAAAATTCTGAAAAATAGGAACAGTTGTGTAATTTCTCTATTAATCTTCTGCAAAAATATTCAGCCTTTTATCACGCTCCTGTTAAAAATTAGAATTGTTTTCCTGAGCGCAAAAGTTTCTGTTTTTCAGCAAGATCAAATCAACTATCACCGCAAGCCATCCCAAAGGTCTTACTTGGCACTTTATTGAAAAGAAAGCAATAAAACATGATTACTACAGTAACCTAATCATGTGAGCACACAAAAACAGTAGTTAAAAGTGTTGGTCCCCCAACAAGCGCTTTTCTTTACTGCCTTTTAGCTAGGCATGAAGATTTCAATGATGCTCGCATAAAAGATAAGAATTGAAACATGAAGAGAGCATCATGAAACACATGTCAAGCACATTTAAGCCTAACCCACTTCCTATGCATAGGGATTTTGTGAGCAAACAATTTATGGGAGCAAGAATCAACTAGCATAGGAAGGCAAAACATGCATAACTTCGAAAACTTCAACACATAGAGAGGAAACTTGATATTATTGAGATATGTAGATGCATATGTTCCACTCTCATAATAATTTTCAGTAGCATCATGAATGAATTCAACAATATAACTATCACATAAAGCATTATTTTCATGATCCACAAGCATAGAATTTTTTTTACTCTCCACATAAGAAAATTTATTCTCATGAATAGTAGTGGGAGCAAACTCAACAAAATAACCATCATGGGATTGAAAATTAAAATCATGATGACAAGTTTCATGGTTATCATTATTCTTTATAGCATACATGTCACCACCATAATCATCATAGATAGGAACTTTGTTGTCGTAATCAATTGTGACTTCTTCCAACATAGTGGAATCATCATTAAATAAAGTCATGGCCTCTCCAAATCCACTTTCATCAATATAATGATCATAAATAGGAGGCATGCTTTCATCATAATAAATTTTCTCATCAAAACTTGGGGGACTAAAAATATCATATTCATCAAATATAGCATCCCCAAGCTTATGGCTTTGCATATCATTAGCATCATGGATATTCAAAGAATTCATACTAACAACATTGCAATCATGCTCATCATTCAAATATTTTGTGCCAAACATTTTATTGACTTCTTCTTCTAACAATTGAGCACAATTTTCCGATCCATCATTTTCAAGAAAGATGTTATAAAGATGATCAATAATATGATGCAACCTCAATTCCATTTTTATGAAGTTTTCTTTTATAAACCAAACTAGTGATAAAACAAGAAACTAAAAGATTCAATTGCAAGATCTAAAGATATACCTTCAAGCACTCATCTCCCCGGCAACGGCGCCAGAAAAGAGCTTGATGTCTACTACGCAACTTTATTCTTGTAGACACGTGTTGGTCCTCCAAGCCCAGAGTTTTGTAGGACAGTAGCAATTTTCCCTCAAGTGGATGACCTAAGGTTTATCATTCCGTGAGAAGTGTAGGATGAAGATGGTCTCTCTCAAACGACCCTACAAGAAATCTCTTGTGTCCCCAACACAACCAATACAATGGAAAATTGTATAGGTGCACTAGTTCGGCGAAGAGATGGTGATAGAAGTGTAACATGGATGGTAGAAATATATTTTTATAATCTGAATAAATAAAAAGAGTAAGGTAGCAAATAGTAAACGGGCATAAAAACAGTTTTGCAATACTTAAAAACAATGCCTAGGGTCCGTACTTCCACTAGTGCAATCTCTCAACAGTGCTAATATAATTGGATCATATAACCGTCCCTCAATGTGCAAGGAAGAATCACTCCAAAGTTCCTATCTAGCGGAGAACATAAGACAGAATTGTTTGTATGGTACGAAACCACCTCAAAGCTATTCTTTCCGATCAATCTATCCTAGAGTTCGTACTAAAATAACACGAAGCTATTCTTTCCGATCGATCTAACCAAGAGTTCATACTAAAATAACACCAAAGCAAATTCAGATTCATACTATTCAATCCAATACAAAGAACTTCAAAGAGTGCCCCAAGATTTCTATCGGAGAAACAAAGACAGGAACATGCATCAACCCCTATGCATAGATTACCCCAATGTCACCTTGGGAATCCGCAAGTTGAGTGCCAAAACATATATCAAGTGAATCAATATGATACCCCATTCTCACCACAAGTATTAAATTGCAATACATATATCAACTATTCTCAAATCCATAAAAGTATTCAATACGATAACAATGAAATCTCAAAGGGAAAAGCTCAATTCATCACAACAAGATAGAGAGGGGACAACACCATATGATCCGACTATATTAACAAAGCCCGCGATACATCAATATCGTGACATCTCAAGAACACAAGAGAGAGAGAGAGATATTAAACACATAGCTACTGGTACAAACCCTTAGCCCGAGGGTGGACTACTCCCACCACATTGTGGTGGCCGCCGGGATGATGAAGATGGCCACCGGAGATGATTCCCCCACTCCGGCAGGGTGCCAGAAAGGGTCTAGATTGGTTTTTGGTGGCTACAGAGCCTTGTGGCGGTGAAACTTCTGATCTAGGTTAACCCAAGGGTATTTGGAACATTTGTGAATTTATAGGGTAAAGAGGTTGTGCAGGAGGCCACCGAGGTGGGCACAACCCACCTGCCCAGGCGCGCCGTGGTGGGTTGTGCCCCCCTCGGGGCACCCCTAGGTGCTGCTCTAGCCCATCCTGGGTGTTCTGGTTCATAAAAATTCTCCATAAAGTTTCACGGTGTTTGGACTTCGTTTGATATTGATTTTCTGCGATGTAAAAAACAAGCAAAAAAATAGCAACTGGCACTGGGCACTGGGTCAATAGGTTAGTCCCCCAAAATGATATAAAATTGCTATAAAATGATTGTAAAACATCCAAGAATGATAATATAACAACATGAATACTTCATAAATTATAGATACGTTGGAGACCTATCAGGAAGCAATCCCGGGGCCACATATCCATCACAAAGATTTAAATCACATGCGAAATGAGCTCTATTGCGGCGCAATCGCTGGCTTGAAGCCTCCCCGTGACACAATCCCTATAAAACACGATCTGCCGCTACTCATGCCATTGCTGCGCCAAAGGGCGCAATTTGCCTTAGCGTTCGCGGTAGTTTCACTGGGACAGGCCGAAAGTCTGAAATAGAGGCCCAAATAGAGCTTGGCCCAAATTTACTCAATAGAGAGAGCTGCACCCTAGGAAACCTAGAATCCTATCCATTTCCTTCTCTCCCTCCCACCTGCGGAGGCTGCTCAACTCTTTCCCAGCTACGGTCAATGGACCGGCTGGAAAGCCGGATGCAGTGACCAGGAGGCAAGGCAGCAAGGCCTCCGCGACCACAATGACATCCCAACCCCAGTTTATCATGGTTCCAGCACATCTCTAGGAGGTACAAATTCCTCTGATCCTATCCATCATTTATCTGTTTGTTGATTCAATATAAGCACCATGGCATGCTCTTGGGATTGGAGACTTGTAGTTCAGGTCATAGCTTGTTGCTTGTAGCTAAGATTTTCAACATGGCTCTCCAATGCACTATAGATCTGCCAGGGGCTTGTCTCTACAGGGGCTTGTCGCTCCTGTTAATCTTTTCTTTCTATTGATTTTCTTTTCGCTGTACAGATTATAGGGGATATCTTGACACGTGCATATACACGTGCACGGAACGGACATGGACAAGCTGTCATGTGTAATCCTAATAGACATGATATCTCTTGTGAACGGGGATTGCTAAACTTTATCCCTGCAGCATCCTAAAAGTGAATTGGTGATACTTTGCTGTGACTACCGATGCTTGTTTGATTCCAATGTGTTGTGGACTGATGAACTGATGCATGTTTGATTTAATTTCCCATGTTTGTGAACTCGTAAATAACTGAATATATAGTTATGTACTCTATTTTCCTGCTGAAAATACCCTATTTTACTACTGATTATGCACTGCAATTCTACTAAATAAGCACATGTACTACCTGCCTCTAAATGACTTAGCTGCCACTATAGCCCGCTATAGGGGTTGTAGCTGCTAGAAAAAGATGGCGCTAAATCAAATAGCCCACGATCAAAAACGTCAATCCATCACAGATCTCAAGTAACCATTTCTAGTTGTAATAGATCAGGATACCATTCCGAGCGTTCGTTACCAAGGACACGACTATTCGAATAGATAACTTCCCTGCAGGGGTGCACCACATTACCCAACACGCTTAATTACTCTGGCTAGGCACACTTTCTTGGGTCCATGCCCGGCCTCGGAAGATCAACACGTCACAGCCCTACCTAGGCACAACAGAGAGGTCCCCGCCGGTCTACATCCTAAGCGCTCCGGGGTCTTGGGTCCATCGCCCATTGCACTCTGGGTCATTGTACGCAGGGTGAATACCAGCGCTACCTCGGATGTTCGACGCGATCCGCCCGTCCTGCAATGCTGAACTGGATATCTGACAAAGCTTCGGCTGATACTGTGATGCCGAGTGCGATATCTGTTCCCGCATGGTGGTTAGTGCGTAAATGCCAGTGGCCAACTCAGAACAAATACCCAAACCCTTAGTGTATTAGGAGCTCATGGAGACGAGCAGAGATTCACGATAATGTGACCCCGTCGCCCCGTCTCGAGGAAATACGGCAAGCGCCAGGCCCAACCCTCTCTCTCTAGGGCAGTCTACCTGCCCGGCCGTGCCTCATAATTATCTCGCGGGTGCTCTCTAGGCCCGCCCAACTTTCACATCAACTCATGAGTACCCCTCAGGGCCGACCCGACTAACTAGAGACTGTCGGCAACTCAGGTCCACCTCAACCAGGCTGGTACCGCCTGTCCCTTCAGTCCCGTATTAACAGTTCATGGGGGCTATAGGTAAAGGTAATTGTGTGTCCGTACCATCAAGGGGGAAACCCGAGGAATCACCCTCGATGGAATCCACCTGATGTAATTGTCAAGACGAACATATGAGGAATCACCCTCGAGGTTCACACTTGAGGTGTTGCACGACAGAGTCGTATCAGGAGTGGTGAAGGAGGAATCACCCTCGATGACCACGACCAAAAATCTACACTACAAAGTAATCATCAGGAGTGCATTACGAGGTATCACCCTCGGCACTCGATAGTAGCTCTGTAGAGTCAAGCAACAAAAGGGGGTCGTGATGTGATGTGTCGGGCTCTGCACGTTGATCACGTTGATCGAGTCACCGGTCATCAAGTCGGGGCAACTGGGACAAGGTGAGGGGTCACTTGTGGATCATGAACCAACCTATACTAAGCAGTTTAGGATAATCAGGTAAGGTAGAACAACATGTTACAAAAGCAGGCTATGCATCAGAATATGAGCAATCAAGTACAGTAGCAAAATCTAATGCAAGCATGAGAGAGAATGGAATGGGCGATACCGGAATGATCAAGGGTGGTTTGCTTGCCTGGTTGCTCAGACGAGGAGGAGGGGTCATTGGTGACGTAGTCGAACACAGGGGCAACATCGGTCTCGGGGTCTACCGGAGAGAAGAGGGGGAAGAAATAGTAAATACAAGCAAACAACTGCATCACTAAGAATGACATGACGAAATGCGGTGCTAGGGGTGTTCTATCGCAGTGCTACATGATACTGGCAAAGGGGAAAACATCCGGGATTTTTTTCCTGAAGTTTGGTAATTTCGGACAGGTGAAACGGAGGGGGACGGTTCCATGTTCACTATGCTAGAGACGTGTGATAGACGAACGGGGTGCGTACTTGGATTCGTCATATTTTTCTGAGCAACTTTCATATATAAATTATATTCATCTGACTTATGGATTATTTTACATGAATTTATGAAGTTCTAAACATATTCTAGAATTTCTGGATTTAACTTAATTCACAAATTAATGAAGATAAAAATGCTATGGGTACACTGAAGTGTACCCAACATTTTATACTATGGGTATGACAGGTGTGGTAGAAGGGGCCCTATTGACCTGGTCAATGTTTGACCGGTCAACTATCACTATTCAGCCAGGCCCAAGTGTCATAGACATAGTCTAAACTTTATATTTTTAATGGATAATTAGAGGTGGGGCCACCTATCATTGGGCCATTTGACTAATTAGGAGGGGCGATTAGCATGCTAATTAACCGAGGTAGGGGGTCGGTTGGGCTCGCGCGAGCGCAAGGTGCCGGCGGCCTCGCTTGGCAACAACATAGGATGGGGAGCCCCAGGCGATGGCGGCCCTAGTAGGCACGGCCAGCCACCGGGGGCAGCACGCAGGCGGGCGGCTAGGAGCATGCTGTAGGCGGCGCAGGGGGTCGGCCAAAACGCGTGGGCACAGCAAGCCGTACGGGCGGCGGGCAAGGCCACGCAGCGGTAGCCGGCACGGGCAGGCGATGCAAGCGCCGCGTGTGTGCATCAGAGGCGGGTGACAGCGCTTGGTAGTGGGGCAAAGGGCGGCCGTCGACTTGTGCGACAGCAGCGGCCGGCGGAGAAGCAACGGGCTAGGGCGGCTGCGGCGGGCGCGCGGCCGTGGGCAGAGGTGACGAGCGGGGCCGACCTGGGCGGGCACGTGGGGTAGGGGGAACTAGAAGCGACAGAAGTAGCAATTAGCGCAGCAGCAACATGCCATGGTTTGGCAAGAAACCTAACCTGTTGTTTCTTAAAGTTTGGGGATGCGACACTTATGTCAAAAGGCTTTAGCCTGATAAGCTCGAACCCAAATAGGAGAAGTGCATCTTCATAGGATACCCTAAGGAAACAATTGGGTACACCTTCTACCACAGATCCCAAGGCAAGATCTTTGTTGCCAAGAATGGATCCTTTCTAGAGAAGGATTTTCTCTCAAAAGAAGTGAGTGGGAGGAAAGTAGAACTTGATGAGATAATTGTTCCTTCTCTCGAATTGGATAGTATCACATCAGAGAAAACCGTTCCCGTGATGCCTACACCAACTAGAGAGGAAGCTAATGACGATGATCATGAAACTCCGGATCAAGTTACTACTGGACCTCGTAGGTCGAACCGAGCACGTTTCGCACCAGAGTGGTACGGTAATCCTATCCTGGAAGTCATGTTATTAGACCATGGTGAACCTACGAACTATGAAGAAGCTATGATGAGCCCAGATTCCGATAAATGGCTCGAGGCCATGAAATCTGAGATAGGATCCATGTATGAGAACAAAGTATGGACTTTGGTGGACTTGCCCGATGATCGACAAGCCATTGAGAAGAAATGGATCTTCAAGAAGAAGACAGACGCTGATGGTAATGTTACTATATACAAATCTCTACTTGTAGCAAAAGGTTTTCGACAAGTTCAAGGGGTTGACTACAATGAGACTTTCTCACCCGTAGCGATGCTTAAGTCAGTCCGAATGATGTTAGCAATTGCTGCATTCTATAATTATGAAATCTGCCAAATGGACGTCAAAACTGCATTCGTTAATGGATTTCTTGAAGAAGAATTTGTATATGATGCAACCAGAAAGTTTTGTCGATCCTAAAGGTGCTAACGAAGTGTGTAAGCTCCAAACGATCCATCTATGGACTAGTGTAAGCATCTCGGAGTTGGAATATACACTTTGATGAGGTGATCAAAGCATATGGTTTTATACAGACTTATGGTGAAGCATGTATTTACAAGAAAGTGAGTGGGAGCTCTGTAGCATTTCTGATATTATATGTGGATGAAATTTTGTTGATTGGAAATGATATAGAATTTCTGGATAGCATAATAGGATGCTTGAATAAGAATTTTTCAATGAAAGACCTCGGTGAAGCTGCTTATATATTGGGCATCAAGATCTATAGGGGTAGATCGAGACGCTTAATAGGACTTTCACAAAGCACATACCTTGATAAAGTTTTGAAAAGTTCAAAATGGATTAGTCAAAGAAAGGGTTCTTGCCTGTATTACAATGTGTGAAACTGAGTCAGACTCGAAGCCCGACCACTATAGAAGATAGAGACAAAATGAAAGTCATTCCCTATGCCTCGACCATAGGTTCTATCATGTATGCTATGCTGTGTACTAGACCTGATGTGTGCCTTTCCATAAGTTTGGCAGGGAGGTACCAAAGTAATCCAGGAGTGGATCACTGGACAGCGGTCAAGAATATCCTGAAGTACCTGAAAAGGACCAAGGATATGTTTCTTGTTTATGGAGGTGACGAAGAGCTCGTCATAAATGGTTACGTCGATGCTAGCTTCGACATTGATCCGGATGACTCTAAGTCACAAACCGGATACACATTTATATTGAATGGTGGAGCTGTCAGTTGGTGCAGTTCCAAGCAAAGCATTGTGGCGGGATCTATGTGTGAAGCGGAGTGCATAGCTGATTCAGAAGTAGCACACGAAGAAGTCTGGATGAAGGAGTTCATATCCGATCTGGGTGTAATACCCAGTGCATTGGGTCCAATGAAATCTTTTGTGACAACACTGGAGCAATTGCCTTAGTGAAGGAATCCAGGTTTCACAAGAGAACCAAACACATCAAGAGATGCTTCAACTCCATTCGTGAAAAGGTGAAGGATGGAGACATAGATGTTTGCAAAATACATACAGATCTGAATGTAGCAGACCCGTTGACTAAGCCTCTTTCACGAGCAAAACATGATCAACACCAAGACTCCATGGGTGTTAGATTCATTACAATGTAATCTAGATTATTGACTCTAGTGCAAGTGGGAGACTGATGGGAATATGCCCTAGAGGCAATAATAAAGTTGTTATTATTATATTTCCTTATTCATGATAAAGGTTTATTATTCATGCTAGAATTGTATTGATCAGAAACTTAGATACATGTGTGAATACATAAACAAATACCGTGTCCCTAGTGAGCCTCTACTAGACTTGCTCGTTGATGAAAGATGGTTAAGGTTTCCTAACCATAAACATGTGTTGTCACTTGATAACGGGATCACATCATTAGGAGAATGATGTGGTGGACAAGACCCATCCGTTAGCTTAACATATGATCATTCAGTTTATTGCTATTGCTTTCTTAATGTCAAATACATATTCCTTCGACTATGAGATCATGCAACTCTCGGATACCGGAGGAATACCTTGTGTGCTATCAAACATCACAATGTAACTAGGTGATCATGAAGATGATCTACAGGTATCTCCGAAGGTGTCTGTTGAGTTGGCATGGACCGGGATTAGGATTTGTCACTCTGAGTATCAGAGAGGTATCTCTGGGCCCTCTCGGTAATACACACCACAAGAATCTTGCAAGCAAAGTGACTAAGGAGTTAGTTACGAGATGGTGTATTACGGAAGGAGTAAAGAGACTTGCCGGTAACGAGATTGAACTAGGTATGAAGATACCGATGATCAAATCTCGGGCAAGTAACATACTGATAGACAAAGGGAATTACGTATGTTATCATAAGGATCGACCGATAAATATCTTTGTAGAATATGTAGGAACCAATATGGGCATCCAGGTTCTGCTATTGGTTATTGAGCGGAGAGGTGTCTCGGTCATGTCTACATAGTTCTCGAACCATAGGGTCCGCGCGCTTAATGTTCGTCGATGATATAGTGTTATATGAGTTATGTGATTTGGTGAATGAATGTTGTTTGGAGTCCTAGATGAGATCACGGACATGATGAGGAGCTCTAGAATGGTCCGGAGGTAAAGATTGGTATATAGAATGATGATATTTGGACACCAGAAGAGTTTCGGGAGGTATCGGGTAGTCATCGGATCACTGAAAGGGGTTCCGGGAAGCCCGGGGAGGCTATATGAGCTTAATGGGCCAAAGCGGGAACACACCAGCCAACAAGGGGCTGGTGCACCCCTCTCCCTGGCCTCCGTCCCTAGGGGAAGTAAAGGGGGGAGGGTTGGCCCCTCCTGCCTTTCCCTCCTCATGAGAGAACGGAAGGGGGGCACCTCCCCCTGCCTTCCTCCCTTCGCACAAACAATGAAAGGGGGGCGACCAAGGGCAGGAGCCCAAGGGGGATTCGGCCTCCCTTGGGGCGCCTCCCCTCTCCCCCACCTATATATATGTGGGAGGGGATGCCACACAAGGACACAACAATGTCTCAGCCATGTGTGTTGCCCCTCTCCACAGTTTTGTCCCTCGGTCATATTTTCGGAGTGCTTAGGCGAAGCCCTGCGAAGATAGCATCACCACCATCGTCACCATGCCATCGTGCTACCGGAACTCATCTACTACTTCACCCGTCTTGCTAGATCATGAAGGCGTGGACGTCACCGAGCTAAACGCCGCTGAAAGCGGAGGTGCCGTACGTTCGGTACTTGATCGATTGGATCACGAAGAAATTCGACTACATCAACCGCGTTAATAAACGCTTCCGCTTACGGTCTATGAGGGTACGTAGACACACTCTCCCCTCTCGTTGCTATGTATCTCCATGGATAAATCTTGCGTGTGCATAGATTTTTGTTTTCCATGCAACGTTTCCCAACACACAAAGCACCTCTTCCCATGGCAAGAAAAATCAATCTTGTTGGCCAAACCAAGCCAAAATTTCGGAGAAGAAATACGAGGCTATAACAACCATGCATATAAGAGTTCAGAAAAACTCAAATAATATTCATGGATAGAACTGATCATAAACCCACAATTCATCGGATCCCAACAAACACAACACAAAAAGGAGTTACATCAAATAGATCTCCCAGAACATCGAGGAGAACATTGTATTGAAGACCAAAAAGAGAGAAGAAGTCATCTAGCTACTAGCTACAGTCCCGTAGGTCTGTGGTAAACTACTCACGCATCATCGGAGGGGCAGCAAGGATGATGAAGAACCCCTCCGTGATCGTTGCCCCCTCCGGCAAAGTGCAGGAAAAGGCTTCTAGATTGGATCTCATGGTTCTGGAACTTGTGGCAGCTGGAAAAGTGTTTCATCGACTCCCCTAGGGTTTTGGGGATTTTAGAGTATTTATAGAGGTGGAGGTAGGTCAGGAAGCTTCCAGTGGGCTCCACTACCCACCAGGGCGCGCCTGGGCCCCCTGGCGCGCCCTGGTGCCTAGTGGGCCCCACATGACTCCTCCCATGTCCTCCTTTGGCTCCCTGGGTGTCTTCTGTCCGGAAAAAAATCTCCAAAAAGTTTCGTGGCATTTGGACTTTGTTTGGTATTGATATTCCGCAAAGTAAAAAACAAGCAAAAAACAGCAACTGGCACTAGGCACTATGTCAATAGGTTAGTCCCCAAAAATGATATAAAGTTGCTAGTAAATGAATATAAAACATGCAAGATTGATAATATAACAACATGGAACAATAAAAAATTATAGATACGATGGAGACGTATCAACATCCCTAAGCTTAATTCCTGCTCGTCCTCAAGTAGGTAAATGATAAAAACAGAATTTTGATGTGGAGTGTTGCCTAACATGTTCATATTATATTGTTTTCTTTTGTAGCATGGACATTTGGACTTTAGATGATTCAAAGCAATAGTCTATAATTGACATGAGGGCATTAATACTCAAGCATATCAATAAGCAACCGTGTCATTCAAAATATCAACGCGAAAGAAATCTATCCCTAGCCCATTATGCTCAATCACTGATCCATTCATGAAACACACTCAAATATTAGCCATGCCCAATACACAAGTATGATAATAGTGGCATTGGTGCAATAATTGCCCTCCCATGTTTTGGAGATTGTTGATAGAAACAGGCATGGACTGATTTGTTTGCTAGTGCATGCAAGAGAAATAGTCCATGCAGAACCGAAGAGAATTATGTCTCCGGTGTCAAGTTCGAGGAACTTCATCAGAGGATATCTGTGTTGCAGAAAAGAATGAGCTACATATGTTGGAGACATGTAGGCGAGAAGATTGATTTGAAGGAGTTAGCCCTCAAAAATTTATTGCTGACATGAAGCATTTGGTTCGGGGTTTCTGTTCGAAGAAATTGATTCCAGCGAATGGAAGTCGAAGACAAAGTGAAGACGTAGTATTCATTTCGTTGTTCCTCTTTCATTAATTTGAGTCATAGGACCTCCGTACTATTGAGAGGGGTATGGTTTCTCAAAGCTTAGATCCACTATGATGCTTAGCCCAAAACCTATGAAAGATGCGAGAGAAATCTCTTTATACTTCGAATGATTACTTGGCAGCATTAGACGTTGTTCTTCATGCTGTAGGAGATATCTTTCGAACTGACGAGTTAGCGTTACTTGCTCTTCAAGTAATGTTAACATTGTGCTCAATTTCCAACTGTTTGACTCGTGTCGTTCGGCCATTGGCTGCTCCACATGTCCAATTTGGTCATTTTCTTTTAGGGAAGGCTGCGGCTATAAATAACCACTGAGGGAGTCTGGGATTAGGGGGTCTCCGGACAGCCGGACTATGAAGATACAAGATTGAAGACTTCGTCTCGTGTCCGGACAAGACTCTACTTGGCGTGGAAGGCAAGCTAGGCAATACGGATATGTATATCTCCTCCTTTGTAACCGACCTTGTGTAACCCTAACCCTCTCCGGTGTCTATATAAACCGGAGGGTTTTAGTCCGTAGGAGACTACAACCACAACATACAATCATACCATAGGCTAGATTCTAGGGTTTAGCCTCTCTGATCTTGTGGTAGATCTACTCTTGTACTACCCATATCATCAATATTAATCAAGCAGGACATAGGGTTTTACCTCCATCAAGAGGGCCCAAACCTGGGTAAAACATTGTGTCCCCTGCCTCCTGTTACCATCCGGCCTAGACGCACAGTTCAGGACCCCCTACCCGAGATCCGCCCGTTTTTACACCGACATTGGTGCTTTCATTGAGAGTTCCTCTGTGTCGTCACCTTTAGGCCCGATGGCTCCTCCGATCATCAACAATGATGCGGTCCAGGGTGAGACCTTTCTCCCCGGACAGATCTTTGTGTTCGGCGGCTTTGCACTGCGGGCTAATTCGCTTGGCCATCTGGAGCAGATTAAAAGCTATGCCCCTGGCCATCAGGTCAGATTTGGAAGTTTGAACTACACGACCGACATCCGCGGAGACTTGATCTTCGACGGATTCGAGCCACAGCTGGGCGCGCCGCACTGTTACGATGGGTATGACCTAGCTCTGCCGCCGAACAGTACCCCAGAGGCTGCGCCCGCATCAGCTCCAACCCTTAGCTCGGAGCCAACTACGCCAATCGAGGACGGGTGGCTAGACACCGCCTCAGGGGCTGCAGTCTCAATGGTGATCGGTGCCGAACACCAGCCTAATCCTCTGCGAAGCCCGTGACTCCAAGGTGCCGAACTCTTTTCCTGACACCGAACCCGTCCGCGCCCCTGCCAATCGAATCCGATTGGGCGCCGATCATGGAATTCACCGCCGCGGATATCTTTCAGCACTCACCCTTCGGCGACATTCTGAATTCACTAAGGTCTCTCTCTTTGTCAGGAGAGCCCTGGCCGGACTATGGCCAACAGGATTGGGACGCGGACGAAGAAGAAATTCGACGCCCACCCACCAGCCACTTCGTAGCCACTGTCGATGATTTAACCGACATGCTCGACTTTGACTCCGAAGACATTGACGGTATGGATGACGAGGTAGGAGACGAACATGAACCAGCGCCTATAGGGCACTGGAAAGCCACCTCGTCATATGACATATACATGGTGGATACACCCAAAGAAGGCAATGGAGACGAGATAGCGGAGGATGACCCCTCCAAGAAGCAACCCAAGCGCCGACGTCAGCGGCGCCGCTCTAAGTCCCGCCAAAGCAAAAGTGGTGATACCGACACATGAGATAATAACACTCCAGATAGTGCCGAAGACAACAACAATCCCCTCCAGCAAGATTTAGAGCAGGAGGATGGAGGAGCCAGCCCTCCTAAGAGAGCGGCAGACGGAGAGGAGGAGGATGACAATTACATGCCCCCCTCCGAAGACGAGGCAAGCCTCGGCGACGATGAATTCGCCCTACCAGAGGATCTCGTCGATCAAGAGCGCTTCAAGAACCGGCTTATGGCCACGGCAAATAGCCTAAAGAAAAAGCAGCAGCACTTCAAGCTGATCAAGATCTGCTAGCTGACAGATGGACTGAAGTCCTCGCGGCCGAGGAATATAAACTCGAGCGCCCCTCCAAGAATTACCCAAAGTGCAGGTTACTACCCCGACTGGAGGAAGAAGCGTATGATACGGCTGATCGGCCACCTCGTGGCCGCGATAGAGAGGCATTCCAGCCAAAAACTCAGCCTCCACCCCGACGCCATTCAAATAAAAAGGCATGGGGAGATACGCCAGACCTGCGAGACATATTGGAGGACAAAGCAAAGCATGCAAGATCGATCTACGGATCATGAAGGCGCACCACTCTGCGAGACGATAAACGTCACGCCGGATACAGTAAAAGCAAATCTGGCCGGGCCGAACACAGCGGGCAAGACCCATTCGAGCTGCGTCACGATATATCCCAATACAGAGGCGCCGCACACCCCTTATGCTTCACAGACGAAGTAATGGATCATCAAATCCCAGAAGGTTTCAAACCTGTAAATATTGAATCATACGACGGCACAACAGATCCCGCAGTATGGATCAAGGATTTCCTTCTCCACATCCACATGGCCCGCGGTGATGACTTACACGCCATCAAATACCTCCCACTAAAGCTCAAAGAACCAGCGCGACATTGGCATAACAGCTTGCCAGTGGACTCCATTAGCTGTTGGGAAGATCTGGAAGCCGCATTCCTCGACAACTTTCAGGGCACTTATGTGCGACCTCCAGACGTCGATGACTTGAGCCACATAATTCAGCAGCCAGAAGAGTCGGCCAGACAATTCTGGAATCGGTTCCTTACAAAGAAAAATCAAATCGTCGACTATACGGATGCGGAGGCCTTAGCGGCTTTCAAACACAACATCCGAGGCGAGTGGCTAGCCCGGCACCTTGGTCAGGAAAAGCCGAAATCTATGGCAGCTCTCACGACGCTCATGACCCGCTTTTGTGCGGGAGAAGACAGCTGGCTGGCTCGCAGTAATAACATATCAAAGAACCATGGTACCTCGGACACCAAGGACGGTAATAGCAGGTCACGTCGCAACAAACATAAGCACCACATTAACAGCAAAAATACCGAGGATACGGCAGTCAATGCCGGATTCAAAGGCTCTAAACCCGGTCAGCGGAAAAAGCCATTTAAACAAAGTATGCGGGTCCGTCCAGCTTGGACCGTATACTCGATCGCTCGTGTCAAATACACGGCACCCCAGACAAGCCAGCCAATCACACCAACATGTATTGTTGGGTGTTCAAGCAGGCCGACAAGTTAATTGCCGAAAACAAGGACAAGGGGCCGCATAGCGATGACGAGGAGGAGACCCGGCAGCCACACACCGGAGGACAAAAGAGGTTTCCCTCGCAAGTGCGGACGGTGAACATGATATACGCAACCCACATCCCCAAGAGGGAGCGGAAGCGTGCGCTCAGGGACGTATATGCATTGGAGCCAGTCGCCCCAAAGTTCAACCCTTGGTCCTCCTGTCCGATCACCTTCGATCGCAGGGACCACCCCACTAGTATCCATCATGGCGGATTCGCCGCACTGTTCCTAGACCCAATCATTGACAGATTTCACCTCACTCGAGTCCTTATGGATGGCGGCAGCAGCCCGAACCTGCTTTATCAGGACACAATGCGCAAAATGGGTATAGACCCCTCAAGGATCAAACCCACAAAAACGACCTTTAAAGGCGTCATTCCAGGTGTAGAGGCCCATTGCACAGGCTCAATTACACTAGAAGTGGTCTTTAGATCCCCGGATAACTTCTGAAGCGAAGAGCTAATCTTTGATATAGTCCCGTTCCGCAGTGGTTATCATGTGCTGCCCGGGCGAACCGCATTTGCTAGATTCAATGTGGTACCGCATTATGCATACCTCAAGCTCAAGATGCCAGGACCTCGCGGGAGTTATTACAGTCAATGGAAACACAGAGCGCTCTCTCCGAACAGAGGAGCACACCGGGGCCCTCGCAGCAGAAGCGCAAAGCAGCCTCTCAAGGTAATCAACCAGTTCGGCGCTTCAAAGCCCGGACACCTTCAAGCGTGCTTGGAGCAATCGCCAAATAGACCGCCTGGCGCGATCTGAGCTCGCGTAGCAATACGGCGGCCACCCCAATCCCAGCCCAACAGCGAAACTCGTGCCACACGTACATAATTACGCATTAAAATACCATGGGCACAGGTGGGGAGGGGGGCACAACTGCGGCACGCCCCAAGACACGGCTTAAACCGCACTAGAGGCTTCCCGTTTGGTTATTTTTCTCTTTTTTTCAGGACCTTAATATCTGGAAACACTGTCCGGCAGCACTATTGCCGAACACATGATGCAGCAACCAAGGAGGCAGACAGCTATGTCATACCACGGAATTTCCAGGTGGATTACAGTAACAAGCGAAATATTCAATTTAATATCATTCCTCAGCTTGCCCTTGGAAGGGACATAGTCCTACTCTTTGCTTATCGCACTATCTGTATCACTCTGCTTTAACGCAATTTTTTGAATAAATAATGCATGACATTACGACTATTATCGCATTCTTGTTATATATATATATGTGTGTGTGTGTTCATTAATGATGCCTTGCAACCATACACTTTGGTACAACCAATACACCAGGGGCTTACGTACCCCACAATACGGTGTGAAAAGTCCGAACACTTTCACAAGTGCGGCACCCCGAACTTATAGCATTATATGCATCAGCTCCGAATCATGTCTTTGGTCAAATGTTGGGTTTGCCCGACTCCTATGTTTTGGTACCTTACGTTCCGCTCTATCGGCTAAGGTAGCGCTAGGAGAACTACTGCGATTGTGCCCCGGTTCTGCTGGGTTTAGCACCTCAGTAGAGAAAGCTAAAACTGACTGTCATGATAAGGCGAGAGACTGGTCGCTGTTCGGCGAGGTTTTCGAGTCCCTAAAGACTTATGCCGCTTAGAGCGAGGGGCCGGCCCTGTCCGGCTTAAAGGCGTGTATCACGCCCCAAATTCGGCCTTCCAAATACCAGGGGCTTCGTCAAAATTTAAAATTATAGAATTCTATGGCTAAGTGAGAGTGATAAAGCATTATTAGTCCGGTTGCCTTGTTCGCTGTGCTGAGCACCTCCCTCGAAGGACCCAAACATGGGAACAAGAGTGCTCAGGTTTATCCCGAACACCGCAACACTCGTGGCATGGGGGCAGAAGCCGAGGACTAGCCATCTCTCAGATTGGATAAACAGCCAAATAGAAGGTAATATTTTAAATTCAAACAAGCGTTGCATAGCGCATATGAAACAAGTTTTCATAAATACAGGATAAAACGAGCAAGTCTCACTCAAATATTACATCTTTTGAACACTCGTCCGCTATGAGACGGGCACCCGGCAGAACACCCTCATAGTACATCTCGGGGTGGCGGTGCTCCTTGCCCTCCGGCATCCCCTCCTTGATCAGCTCCACGACGTCTAGCTTGACCCACTGCAATTTCACACGGGCCAAAGCCCGGCGTGCACCTTCAATGCAGACAGATCGCTTGACGACCTCCAGCCGCGGGTAGGCATCCACAAGCCGCCTCACCAGGCTGAAGAAGCTGTTCGGAAGGGCGTCGCCAGGCCACAGCCAGACTATAAAGCCCTTCATGGCCTGATCGGCCACCTTATGTAGCTCGACCATCTGCTTCAGCTGGTCGCTCATTGGCAACGGGTGTTCGGCCTCAGCATACTAAGACCAGAACAGCTTCTCCGTTGAGCTTCCATCCTCGGCCAGGTAAAATTGTGCGGCATCGGACACACTGCGGGGCAAATCTGCGAATGCTCCTGGAGAGCTCCGGATTTGGGTAAGTAATCGGTAATTTACTTTTACATGCTTGCTTTGCATATAGAAAGCCTTACCCGCCGCTATCTTCTTCATTGCGTCGATCTCCTGGAGGGCCTTTTGGGCTTCGGCCTTGGAACTTTTTGCGCTCTCGAGGGCAGCAGCAAGCTCAGACTCCTGCGTCTTTGAGTCAAGCACCAATGCCTCATGCTTCGCCACAAGAGCCTGGAGCTCTTGCTGCACCTCGCCCACCCGAGCCTCGTGCTTCTCTCGCTCGGTGCGCTCCTTGGACGCTTTATCTTCAGCCTTGGTTAGCGCTTGCTTCAGGGTCGCCACCTCGGTCATGGCCCCTGGCAAATATACGATGATCCTGTCATTTTGCAATCGCGTCTTCTTTTATATATACATATCTATAGACAGGGTATTACTTACCCTTGTTCTCCTCGAGCTGCCTCTTGGCAAGGCCGAGCTCTTTCCTGGACCCCTCGAGGTCCTACTTCAGTACGGCGACCTCCGCAGTCAGTGCGGTGGATGCCAGCAGCGAAGCCTGCATATGCATATTGACATACTTATATTAGACTCCTGTGATATTATTTGATCCTCTGTTCGGCTTTTCTTTTGAACACCGAACAAAGCATCAGGGGCTACTGTCTATGTGGTAATATTTCTACTACATTTTAAAACGCTTACCTCAAAGCCTGTTAGAAGGCTGGCACATGCTTCAGTCAACCCGCTCTTGGCGGACTGAACCTTCTGGACCACCGCACTCATAATAGTTCGGTGCTCCTCGTCGATGGAAGCGCTGCGAAGCGCTTCCAGCAGATTGTCCGGCGCCTCTGGATGGACAGAGGTCACCGGCACAGGCGTCTTGCCCCTCTTAGAAGGAGGCCGCCTGCCCGAGCCCGGAACCACTGGAGGTTCCGGTGCGGTGTTCAGCTGAGGGCTGAACCCGGCGCTCTCACGGGCCCCGTTCCCCCGGCTCCCGGAGTCCGGAAGGTCGCCTTGAGGCGCCTCGGGGACGGTCTCCCCTTGATCCAGTGCCTCTTGGGACAGCACCTCGGCGTCGTCGGCAGGATGAGGGGAAGTGGCGGTCGGGACTGGATCGCTATCCATGTCCGACGAGCCCAGGTAGCCATTCCATGATACATCGATATTGGCTCGTGGCGGCCTGCATAATTATGTTCGGCGTTAGGGAAAGTAGTGCGACAAAGCAATGCTATGAGTTACTCTGGTATCCGAATACTTACAATCTCCCCAGGGGCTTGGCCCTGGGCAACCACTCGTCTTCGCCTTCGTCGGCAGCGGTGGAACTGTCCGGAAGGAGAGTCCTTCCCTTCTTGGACCCTTCGGCCCCCCCAGTTGGGGCGGCCTTCCTTTTCTTATCTCCCCCAGCCGGAGGGGGAGCATCTTCTTCTTCTTCCTCGTCTTCGGGGGAGGAGTGCGCCGTAGAGTCATCGGACGGTGAGTCCGACGACGCCTGGCGTCGGGAACTCTTTCGGGTTCCCTTGGCCTTCATGGTCTTCTCCGGCACCGTATAAGGAGCGGAGTTAGCATCTTCGCCAGAAGAGCGTCTGCTGGGCCTTCGGGCAAAGGAGCCGGACAGTCGATCTGTCTGGCCGTCTCCTGCCAGTCCTGTCAAAGGTACGGGAGTTTAGATCCCGCATGGAGTCAATCTATAAAAAATAAGTATCCTGTGAAAGGTAAAGCAGCTTACCGCACTGGCTTGGCACTTCGTGCTAAATCCACAATCCTTAGTAATGGGAGGGGGGACCTCGACGCTTTTGAACAGCACCCTCCAGGCATCTTCGTGAGTCATGTCGAAGAGCCTATTCAGAGTTTGGTGCTGCGCCGGGTCGAACTCCCACAAGTTGAACTCCCATTGTTGGCACGGGAGGATCCGGCGGTGGAGCATGACCTGTACCACATTGACAAGTTTGAGCTTCTTGTTCACCATGTTTTGAATACATGTTTGGAGTCCGGCCAGCTCTCCCGAACTACCCCAGGACAGGCCCTTCTCTTTCCAGGAGGTGAGCCGCATGGGGATGCCAGATCGGAACTCGGGGGCAGCTGCCCATGCAGGGTCGCGCAGCTCGGTGATGTAGAACCACCCCGATTGCCACCCCTTTATGGTTTCCACAAAGGAGCCCTCGAGCCATGTTATGTTGGGCATCTTGCCCACCATGGCACCTCCGCACTCCGCCTGGCGGCCGCCCACAACCTTCGACTTGACATTGAAGGTCTTCAACCATAAGCCAAAGTGGGGCTTGATGCGGAGGAAGGCCTCGCACACAATGATAAACACCGAAATGTTGAGGATGAAGTTCGGGGCCAGATTGTGGAAATCCAGGCCGTAATAGAACATGAGCCCCCGGACGAATGGGTGGAGAGGGAATCCCAGTCCGCGGAGGAAATGGGTGAGGAACACTACCCTCTCATGGGGCCTGGGGGTGGGGATGAGCTGCCCCTCATATGGGAGCCGGTGTGCGATGTCGTCGGGCAGGTATCCGGCTCTCCTCAGCTTCTTGATGTCTGCATCTGTGAAGGAGGAGACCATCCACCTGCCTCCCGCTCCGGACATGGTTGGAGAAGGTTGAGGTGGGAAGTGCGGACTTGGGTGCTAGAGCTTGAGTGTGCGAAAATGGATGAGCAAAGGAGGAAGAAGGCGTGGATAGAAAGGTGAATCCTTATCCCTTTATATGGGCGGACGAAACTAAGCGTCCCCACTTTCCTGGTAAAACTTGCTTATCCCCCAAGCGCCATAATCAATGGCGCAGTTGGGTTATCCACGCCCGTATTGATGAGAATCCCGTAATAAGGGGACACGATCTCTGCTTTGACAAAGATGTGTCGAAAAACTGCCTCGCGTTATGTGCGGGGCTAGTTAAAGGAAATGGTTCGAATAATCACCGGGCCATGACATAACGTCATACTGTCAAGACAAGTCAGCAAATTAGATTTGCGAAAATATTATTCTCTCTACGGTGGTATGTGGAACTTATTTTGCAGGGTCGGACACTTTCCTCGTATTCAAATTCTTCTGTGATGTATTCGAAGAAGGAACCCGCCTTGCAATGCCGAAGACAATACTGCACGCCGGACTCATTGTCATTGAAGCCTGGTTCAGGGGCTACTGAGGGAGTCCGGGATTAGGGGGTCTTCGGACAGCCGGACTATGAAGATACAAGATTGAAGACTTTGTCTCGTCCGGACAGGACTCTACTTGGCGTGGAAGGCAAGCTAGGCAATACGGATATGGATATCTCCTCCTTTGTAACCGACCTTCTGTAACCCTAACCCTCTCCGGTGTCTATATAAACTGGAGGGTTTTAGTCCATAGGAGACAACAACCACAGCATACAATCATACCATAGGCTAGCTTCTAGGGTTTAGCCTCTCTGATCTCGTGGTAGATCTACTCTTGTACTACCCATATCATCAATATTAATCAAGCAGGACGTAGGGTTTTACCTCCATCAAGAGGGCCTAAACCTGGGTAAAACATTGTGTCCCCTGCCTCCTGTTACCATCCGGCCTAGACGCACAGTTCGGGACCCCCTACCCGAGATCCGCCGGTTTTGACACCGACAACCACCCTGCTCCAACGTTGCTCATTGGCTGCTCTGCTTAAGATTTCTGAGAAGATTGACTGAGCATCCCCTCTCTGAGTGATTTGAGTTTAAGATCCACCGAGATAAAAATCAAGAGCCCAAACTTAGACAATGGTTGAGCATCACAACAGTTCTGAGTTAGAGTTCTTGTACCTATTACTCTTGATAGCTCCACACTCTCTAGACGGAGAGGTGTCGACTCGAGTGTTGAAGAGTTGTTGTCTTCACCGAGCTAGATCTTCAACAACCAAGAGTGATTGTGGTTCACTAAGGTAAACCGAAGGTTTGGAGATCACCCACAAGTATCTACCATGAGTGAAATCAACTAGAGTCTGATCAGCTCGGAGTTGTAGGAGAATAGGGCGAAGAGAGTTTATCTTCCGTGTTAAGTCACACCCCCTCCAACCAGACATAGTCCTTTGGCAGAAGGGTGAAATGGTCTACCAAATATCTTTGTCGCCATCAAGAACCACTGGTTCAATCTATTTTACTGCATTATTTTCAGTAGTTTACTTTCGTGCTCCGTGACGATAGCTTATCTGATCTATTTATAATTGTTGCATATCATTTGTGTCCATCTTATTTGTCATTCCCATCGATTATCTTTCATTACTTATCCTGATGTATTCTCATCATTCTATATAATTTGTTTAGTACATTCATTTCCATTCATACTTGCCATATTTGGTGTGTTGTCCCCGTGCCATCTTTATTTCACCTCATCATAGTTATCTCTCTTGCATGTTTCCCTCATATTTCATACCTCATGCTCTCTCATGTTACTGTATCTATTAGCTTATTGCATTACAATAGTTATTGTTAAACCCGTGGTAACTTATGCTCGATCTATTGTTGCTCGCTATCTCGATGGAAATGATCCTCAATATCGAATTTGATTAAGATCTTTTCTTTGTATCTTTATTTCCGCTGCTATGGTTGGATTTGATTCTAAACATTCGAAAGAATTTTTGAGTTTCCCATTCACCCCCTCTAGTCGATATACTCTCGGTCCTAAAAAATTGGTACCAGAGCAGGTTCTCCCTGTCTTTGTTTATTAAAGGTCTAACAACCTTGGAGTTTGAGTATGTCGCATGCAGGTAGATCCTTGCTCTCTGAAAGATTTCCTATCTTCGATGGAAATGGCTATCTCTACTGGAGAGAGCGGATGAGAATCAGACTTCAAGCCATCAACCTAGAACTGTGGCAGATTGTGGAAAATGTATACACCATTCAGCAACTTGATGCTCCAACTTCTGATGACAAAGCTATGCTGCGGTTAAATGCACAATCAAAAGATATTATCTATGGAAGTATCTCAAAAGACATTTTCATTCAATTCTGAATGCTTGACACTGCAAAACAACTTTGGGATGCCATAAACATGCTCATGAAGAATTCATTGCCAGAACAGACCCTCACACTCAAATGCTTCATGCCATGTTTGCTAGTTTCAGAAGCCTTCGCAAGGAAAGCACTATGGAACTCAGTGATCAGTTGACAAATATTGTTGAAAGACTTCATCAACAAGGAGTAACTGACATCACCGATAGAGATGTGGTCAACAAGATGCTGAGTGCTCTTGATCCAACCTTCGAACCCATCATAGAAGAAATCAAGCAAAGACCATACTATGAAGAACTTCACTATGTAGAGATCATGACGCTGTTGTCAATTTATGAAGAAAAGATGGAACTAGAAAATGCAGATCAAGAATCTTCTTCTGAAATTGAAGAAGAAATTCTCTCACATTATGGCAGTTCACAAGAAGAAGAAGATGTCAAGAATCAACACATTATAATAAGGGAACTGGAAATGCTCACAGAAAGGTTAAGTGATCTCAGAAGATAGAACTTGTGCCTCACGAATGATGATGATTTTGATTTGCCTGAATCATCAACGAAGTTACCTTCGAAAGAAATGAAGTGCTTCAAGTGGAAACAATTCGGTCATCTCATAGCAGACTATCCTCGCTGGGAAGGAAAACCTAGTAACAGATGGAAATATCTTCACTGCAGTGGATTCACTCGAATGGATCTTCATAATAAGCTCTCGAAGAAAAATGAATCTTCCTCATCCTCTTCGATGAGACTAGTCACTGGCGTGAAAGAAAGACCAACCGCCGAATCAAATATGAAGAGAATATCACAACTGAATAAAGAATGTGCTGATATGACCCTGGAATCTGAAGAAGTGACTTCTGAATCAGAATCAGAAGATGAAGAGCTTCACAGAAGGATAGGTAGAAGCAATGCATTCGTTGCTCATGGATCATCTGAGAAATAATTCGAATCAGACACGGATGATGATGCTTCAAGTGATGATGAACCAATCGCATTTTGTCTCATGGCAAAAACTTCAAAGTATCAGGTATCAACAAAGCACCGAAAAACTATGAGTGAATATTCTCCCAAATACATTGCCTATGCTAAACTGGTTAAGATTGTTATGTCTCAACAAAATGAACTTGAAAGACTTGAGAACAATTTAGGAAAACCAAATGATTAGTGGTCAAAGAGATGGATAAGAATCAAAAGTTGATTGAAAAGCATGATGCTTTTTCTTCAACTATTGATGATCTTTCCAACCGATATGATTCCCTTACAGTTGACTACGAGAGTTTGTCAGATGAACTCCTGACCTAGAAAAAAAATAAGAGGAGAACTTTTGGGATGAAGCGTTGAGGCGGAACTTGGAAATCATCGTCACCATCATCACCAACAACTCTCCCATCTTTGGGAGGGCAATATCCATCAACATCTTCAACAACATCATCTCCTCTCAAACCCTAGTTCATCTCTTGTGTTCAATCTTTGTACCGGAACCTTAGATTGGTACTTATGGGTGATTAGTAGTGTCGATTACATCTTGTAGTTGATTACCCCTTTGATCTTGAGGTCACGGGAGAAATCTTGTTACAAGTAATCATGTGAACTTGATATGTGTTCGATATTTTGATGATGTGTATGTTGAGATTCCCTTAGTGGTGTCATGTGAATGTCGACTACATGGCACTTCACCTTATTAGGGCCTAAGTGAATGCATTTTGGAGTAGTTATTAGATGATGGGATGCTAGAGTGATAGAAGCTTAAACCCTATAGTTCATGCGCTACTTCATAAGGGGCTGCTTTGGATCCAAAAGTTTAATGCTATGGTTAGATTTTATCTTAATACTTTTCTCGTAGTTGCGGATGCTTGCGAGGGGGTTAATCATTAGTAGGAGGTTTATTCAAGTAAGAACAACACCTAAGCACCGGTCCACTCAGATATCAAATTATCAAAGTAGCGAACACAAATCAAACCAACATGATGAAAGTGACTAGTTGAAATTCATGTGTACCTTCCAGAACGCTTTGCTTATCATAAGAGATCATTTTGGCCTATCCTTTGCCACAAAAGGATTGGGCTACCTTGCTTCACTTTGTTTACCGTTACTGTTACTTGCTCGTTACAAATTATCTTGCTATCAAACTGCTCGTTACCAACAATTTCCGTGCTTGCAGAAAATACCTTGCTGAAAACCACTTGTCATTTCCTTTTGCTCCTCGTTGGGTTCGACACTCTTACTTATCAAAAGGACTATGATTGATCCATCGGCTCGGCTAGGCTAGCCTAAAACTGGCATGCCGCCCGCTATGCGGTCGATCTCGCGCTGGTTGGCCTTAGTGCGGCGCTTCATGGCCGCCATCTTGTTGGCGCTGACGAGGAGCTTGACACGAATTTCCTCTAGCTCCGCCACGTCGGCGCTAGCACCGACAGGAACAGCCAGGTCCTTCATTACTGCTCGCAATGGATCCTGGGCAGCCCCGTCAATGTCTTGGCTATTACCAGTGACCATCACCTCCACGAAGACGCTGGCGGAGGCGTTACCGGTGACAGGAGGGAGCGGGTCGTCGATGACCACCACGTCGCCGGGGAACCTGTCGGCAGTGGCCGCATCGGAGAGGGTGAGCTTCTCGAAGAGGTTGATGAGGTGGCTCATGAAGCAGATGGCTTCCGCATCGGCAGCGACCATGTTAGAGAGGCTGAGCTTCTCGAAGAGGTCGATGAGGCAGCTCGCGGGGCAGATGGCTCCCGCGTTGGGCGATGCGCTGGTGCATGCGCAAACGAACGCATCGGGCTGGCTGATCAGGCCGGACGCAACATGCTCACCATAGGGAAGGGTGGTTCCCGTCCGGAACACAACTCCGGTCGATGCCGTGGACGGCCCCATGATGGGTGCCAACTGTCATGGTAATCTCACGTCAGATGCCAGGGGGTGGCTTATCGTGGGTGGAGCCATGAGGACGTCGTCGGGTTCCAGAAGCGAGAGTGAGCACGAGCTCGGTAGCACACGAGACGTACCCATGTTCGGGGCTCTCCGGAGAGATAACACCCTTAGTCCTGCTATGATGACTATGATCAAGTGTGTACAAGGTTGCTCCTTGATCTGTGTTGCTAGAGGAGGAAGAAGAGTAGAGCTACTCCTCTTCTCCTAGCTATGGTGAGTGTGTGTGGAATGAAGGCTGAACCCTTTGCATGGGTGAGCCCGGGGGTGTCTTATAAGCCGACCCCCAGGGGTACAATGGTAATATGTCTGGGTGTAGGACTCGGGTGTCAGTGGCTAGGCTCGCCAGGTTCTCCCCCAGCTGCTGGGACCCGCCTTTGGAGGGCCCCGCCGACTGCCGAGAATCCGGCCGACTAGTAGGGCCGCCGCCTGCGGGCCATGCTAATTACCTTTTGCTGTATCACTGTACTTGCTGACGAGGGCCACATCACGAGTGGTATGGCTACAGTCCCGCGCCAGGCGGGTAGGTGGCCGCTTGCTTAGCGCGCACTATAGCCACGCCCCTCCGGGATTCAGGGGTAGCAGGCGGCACTGTAGCTACGCTCCGTCTTGTCATAGTAGGTGAGTGCAGACTCCGAGGAAAAGGTGGTCGACTGCTGGAAGCCAGCCCGTCCCCGAAGCCGTCTTCTAGAGGTGCGACGTCTTCTAGAAGCTGGCCGCATAGCCCTAGCCAGCCAAAGGAGCCGGCCGCATGGCCAGTCAGCTTGAGGTGCTTTGGCCAGCCCCGTTATCTTGAAATGTCATTGGGTGGGGATGAGGCTACCCGGGGTCCACCCCCCGACAAACGTATTAGCATATAATATTTTAATGAGTGATCACAATCATAAAAGATGTCCAAGATAGTGTATTTATATGTGAAAGCTCTCTTTCTTTATTGGTTCTCATTAATTGCAACAATGATCAATACTATGTTCATCAACCTTCAACAAATTTCATGCATTATACCTCTTATATGTGAAGTCATCACTCTCCATAAGATTATTATATAATCTTTTATTTCTTTATTCTTTTTCATCTCTAAGATCAAAGCAAGAAAGCAAAACACTCAACTCAAAACTAATCTTTATTACATAACTCTCATACTCGATTACTAAAACGTTTATTCTACTAGATCACGATTTAACCAAAAGGATCAAACTAAAATAGATGATAATGATAAAGATGTGATGGTGATACGATACCAAGGAACCTCCCCCAAGCTTGGTACAAGCCAAGGGGAGTGCCCATACCCATGTACTCAAGTCTCCTTCTTAGGAGGTGGTGATGATGAAGTTGATGATGCATCCTTCATCTCCAGTAAGATACCCTTCAGATCCTATAATTCTTGGAGCACACATTGGAGCATATTTGTTTTGGATTCAGGGCTCCACATACCCAAGAAGGTTCAAACTTAGGGGTGTGGGCGAAGATCTCAACCTCTCAAACTTCAAGCTCGTCGCCCCATAGCCTAGCCTACCCGGATTCATGTGAGAGAGGAAGATGAACACGACAGTTTACCCATGTTCGGGCCACCTTGCGGTGTAAAACCCAACTCTTTCTTTGTGGTGGATTGGCCTCACAAGGGGTTGAGGATGAACTGGTACAGTTGATGAACACCCTTGCGGGGGCTATGGTGGTGAGAGTGAAACGGATCGGATCCCCTCTACGGTGGTGGCTGTCGGTGTTCTGGGAACGGGGGTCCCCAGACTTGCCTGCCTACGGCCCAAGGCATGGTGAAGGAAATATGCCCTAGAGGCAATAATAAAGTTATTATTTATTTCCTTATATCATGATAAATATTTATTATTCATGCTAGAATTGTATTAACCGGAAACATGATACATGTGTGAATACATAGACAAATAGAGTGTCACTAGTATGCCTCTACTTGACTAGCTCGTTGATCAAAGATGGTTATGTTTCCTAGCCATAGACAAAGAGTTGTCATTTGATTAACGGGATCACATCATTAGGAGAATGATGTGATTGACTTGACCCATTTCGTTAGCATAACACTTGATCATTTAGTTTGTTGCTATTGCTTTCTTCATGACTTATACATGTTCCTATGACTATGAGATTATGCAACTCCCGTTTATTGGAGGAACACTTTGTATGCTAGCAAATGTCACAACGTAACTGGGTGATTATAAAGGTGCTCTACAGGTGTCTCCGAAGGTACTTGTTGGGTTGGCGTATTTCAAGATTAGGATTTGTCACTCCGATTGTCGGAGAGGTATCTCTAGGCCCACTCGATAATGCACATCACTATAAGCCTTGTAAGCATTGCAACTAATGAGTTAGTTGCGGGATGATGTGTTACGGAACGAGTAAAGAGACTTGCCGGTAACGAGATTGAACTAGGTATTGAGATACCGACGATCGAATCTCGGGCAAGTAACATACCGATGACAAAGGGAACAATGTATGTTGTTATGCGGTTTGACCGATAAAGATCTTCATAGAATATGTAGGAGCCAATATGAGCATCCAAGTTCCGCTATTGGTTATTGACCAGAGACGTGTCTCGGTCATGTCTACATAGTTCTCGAGCCCGTAGGGTCCGCACGCTTAAAGTTCGGTGACGGTTATATTGTGAGTTTATGTGTTTTGATGTACAAAAGGAGTTCGGAGTCCCGGATGAGATCAGGGACATGACGAGGAGTCTCAAAATGGTCGAGACGTAAAGATCGATATATTGGACGACTATATTCAGACATCGGAAAGGTTTCGAGTGATTCGGGTATTTTCGGGAGTACCGGGGAGTTACGGGAATTCGTATTGGGCCTTCATGGGCCATACGGGAAAGGAGAGAAAGGCCTCAAAGGGTGGCCGCACCCCTCCCCATGGGCTGGTCCGAATTGGACTAGGGAGGGGGGCGCCCCCTTCCTTCCTTCTCCTTTTTCCTTCCCTTTCCTTCCCTCCTACTCCTACTACTTGGAAGGGCTCCTAGTTCTACTAGGAAAGGAGGAATCCTACTACCGGTGGGAGTAGGACTCTCGTAGGGCGCGCCATAGAGAGGGCCGGCCCTCCCCCTCCACCACTCCTTTATATACGGGTGCAGGGGGCACCCCATAGACACAACAATTGATCCTTTGGATCTCTTAGCCGTGTGCGATGCCCCCCTCCACCATAATCCACCTCGGTCATATCATAGCGGTGCTTAGGCGAAGCCCTGCATCGGTAGAACATCATCATTGTCACCACGCCGTCATGCTGATGGAACTCTCCCTCAAAGCCCGGCTGGATCGGAGTTCGAGGGACGTCATCGAGTTGAGCGTGTGCAGAACTCGGAGGTGCCGTGCGTTCGGTACTTGATCGGTCAGATCGTGAAGACGTATGACTACATCAACCGCGTTGTGCTAACGCTTCGGCTTACGGTCTAGGAGGGTACGTGGACACACTCTCCCCTCTTGTTGCTATGCATCACCGTGATCTTGCATGTGCGTAGGAAATTTTTGAAATTACTACGTTCCCCAACACATGGCTCCTCTAGCGGCCCGGTATGGCCCATCTTCACCAGCAAACACTCAAGACCCTCGCGAGGGGCCAAGCCTCGCGAGGTGGACGACACAAGACCTCCTCGGGGGCAGCCTCACTAGTCTAGCTCGCGAGGAGCAGGGAGATCAAGGTGAGGGGCACCTTGTGAGGTTCCCGTGACGAGAGCCATGACGACCAAGGCCAGGCGGACGCCAGCGGGCGCAGAGCACCAGTTGGCTCTTTGTTACTAAAGGAACAGATGCAGGTGAGGAGTCCCAAGGCATCAGACAAAGGTTTCCATATCGGTGCAACAAGACCAAGACCAGCAGGACGGAGGTCATCGCGGAGCCCATGACGGCGTCACCACTAGAGCCTTTGGCAGGCGAAGACCACCTTTTGTCAGGATAGCTTGTACTAGTTGTCCCCCTTCAAATTGTTCGTTGTGGGATCCCTTCCCGCCTAATATTTGGGAAGAGGACCAGGGCCTTTATAAATAGGACTAGCCACCACCGTAGTGAGGAATCGGCTCATCCGGGGATGGATCATTCAGATCATCCTGAACCACACAAGCTCACTGAGCTCAAGAACACCTCTCCTCAGGAGGTAGTTATTCCCTTGTACTTTTTCATCCTCAGCCTACAAGGCAATCCACCACACCACACTGGAGTAGGGTATTACACCACGTCGGTGGCCCGAACCAGTATAAACTCTTGTGTCCCTTGTTCTTCGAGTTAGACGAGTTGAGCTTTGAGATCGTGGTGAGTGGGTGAGCTAGGGCAGAGGAGAGATCTTCATGCGCACCCCAGAGTTCGAACCTTGAGGGTTTTGCCGGAACCCGAAATCCGACATTTGTAGTGCCAGGTAGGGGTGCGCCGAAGCTTTCCTTCCATCGATCCATGCTCCACCATGTCCATGGCAGAGCGCGTCGAGCTCGCACCGAGCGCCGGGCTGCCCTGGCCGCCCATGTCACTCAGACAACCCCTATCGGCGCCCTCCATCGTTCTCCATCACCCGCTGCCAACGCCATCACCGGACCAGCGGGAAACAAGCAGCAAGCATCTTCGCTGCACCCCCCGGTGCGGCGGGATGGCTGCACCGCCACCCCGTCGCTGACTCCGGCCGGCTCATTGTCACACGCGCGTTGCGCACCTTCCGACACGCAGGCCGCGCTGCTTATGGCCGCAAGCTCCTGCTCTACCGCCTGGTCGACGACCTCTACAAAGAATAGCTAGACCGCATCGCCGAGCTCGTCAGCGCCGCTGGAGGCTCCCCGGCACCGTCTCTCTCGCTACCTCGCCCCCCTCCAATTGCGGGCGACGCAGCTCATGGAGCGCCTCCACCACCGCCTCAAGACGGCATCCTGGCGCCAAGGCGCGCGGCCCCTCGGTGCGACCCGCCGCGTCGGGTGCCCGCATGCAAAGAAGGAAGCTTCCAAGAAGTTCCTCGACCGCCGGGAAATGCCCCTGCACTCCCGGCGTGTCGTGGATTTTTCACGACAGATGTCCTAGTGTGAGGACTTAGTCGTGATGCCAACGCATCTATGTGGTATCTTGAGAGGGGTTCAGCGGAATCGAGAGACGCAGCACAAGACAAGGATTTAGACAGCTTCGGGCCCTGGGAAACATCATCCGGTAACAACCCTACATGTTGTTTGAGGCTAGGTCTCATTATCATCACGAGGGAGTAGCCGTAAACCGGCTCTCCCAGTCATGTCTAGCCCTAAGATTATTCCTCTCTCCCCTTGGGGTGCCCTGCCCCTCCTTATATATGTTGAAGGGGAGGGTTACATGTAGAGTCCAACTCGGATTAAAAATTAAACTATTCCGACTTCTCTTCATGGGCTTCTTAACATCTTGGGCTTCATAACGTCTCGGGCTTCATAACTCTAGGCGACTTATCAGCTAAGTTATGACTGTCAACCAGTTATCACTATCTGTCGATTTATGATGGTCTGTCGGTTTATGATGGTCTGTCGGTTTATGATTGTCTGCCGGTTTATGATGGTCTGCCAGTTTATGATGGTCTGCCGGTTTATGATTGTCTGCTGAGTTATCATCTGACTTAACTCCTGCCGGGTTATCATCTGACTTAACTCCTGCCGGTTTACCAAGTACCAGCCGGGTTATAACTCTGGCTGGGTCATACCGCGGGGTATATCCCCGACATTAGCCCCTAGTTTAATTTGGATTTATCCATCTTAAACTGATTCTGATCATCCTTAAGTCCTTGTCATTTCCTTCTAGAAAATTCGAGTCACTAGGCCAGCATCATAATCAATTTGCTGATATTCTGATCTTCCGCCGGTTTAAGGATGTAGAACCTCTTATACGCCTATCACTTGTAGCCCCCAAGTCTTAAGAAGGTAACGTAGTAACATCTTAAGATTTGCTTCAATATGAATGTCACAAGCTTGAAGAAATCTAGGTTGTTCATCTCAATCACCAGTCAGAACTGAGTATTCCACATATGTATCCCCAAGTGTCGGGTTGTCATGCTTGCAGCAACCTGGGACTTGAAATTGCCTTGAATTGTTGACATGAGCAATTGGTAGCCCCCAAAGGCCGGCTCATTATAGTGTGATGAGTCGGCTCTTCAATAAGGTGATGAAAAAATGACTTCGCATTAGCCCCCAAGTGTCATGGTGCATTCTTGCAGCGACATGAGACTTGCATATTTGATATAATCTCAAGTTGAATAATGTAGCCCCCAAGTGCCGGGTCGTAAGCCTGCGGCGACTCGGGACTATTCCTTCAATTATAGAATAAATCATATTCATTAATAATATAATAGCCATTGCGCTAAAGCGACTTTGAAAACCTTAATCATAATACTGGTTATTGATAACCATAATAAAAATCCAGCCATATTGGCTATTAAAGATTTGAATAATATACCCAATGATTTATAAGCGCATGATTCCAATGGCGCAATCCAAATATATACTGGCGACTTATAGTCAAAACCAGGCTGGGTTAATAAACGTCGGATTATAACTGATCGGGTACTGACAACTTGTAGTTGAAAGCCAAGCCCGGTCAATAAACGTCGGTTTATCAAAAATGTTATAAATCTCATCAAAGGAGGAAAAAACTTGGCAAATAAAAGCATATGAAAACTTGTAGTCGAGGCTTTTCACGGGCTGCAAGGCCCCAAATTCGAGGCTTTTCATGGGCTGCCAGGCCACTGAGTTAAACCATTTTACAAAGCCTTTCACGATGGACCTCAATCTTTAACAAATCATCGTTTTAACTTTGAGAAGTTCATGGTCTTATGAGATTGACTTGTCAAAGTTCGGCGGGTCATACCAGGTTTACCTGGACGGAGTGACTTACTTAAAAAACGCAGGCTAACCCGGGGTTTTAGGTGTATACACCAGGCTTCCAAGCCGTGTCTTGATAGCCTATTACAACTGCAGATTCTTTGTTCATTGCGATAGCAAAGAATCCCCAAGCAATATTTTGAGTTGTGCTCAGTGGGTGCCTATGTTTGAGTTGTGTTGTGGAACAGACTCTCTTTGGCCCCTTGTGACGATATTGGCTTGATAGCCGGATTACTGAAATAACCAGAGTTGTGATCTTATGATAATATTGGCTTGATAGCCAGATTAAAGGGTAATCATAGCTTCGCTTCAATGAGCAGGAAAGCTCCCATGTGATCAATAATATGATAAGCCAATAAGGCAGGATACCATGTTTGAACCGCGCATCATGGCAACAGGTCCTCTTCGGCAACCTTTAACTTTTTGAAAGAGATAAATTCTTCTTGAACCGGGATTTTGAACCGGATATTGGGAGTGTCAGAGCTTTGCAAGAGATAGTTTCCTCTTAAACCAGATTTAAACCAGATACAAGGGCTTCAGCACTGTGTGGGATAAGGGATTTCCCTTAAACCGGACTATAAACCGGAAGCATCATTGTGAGCTAGAATATTTCTAACGGCCTTTAAATTTTCATCAATATAACAGTAGCCTCCGGGACCGGGTTATCTTTCCCTTCAACATCCTGGGGCACTTGAATTTGCTGAAACTGGCAAGACCTGCTGAGTCATATCATCGTAGCCCCCGAGTCTTAAAATGACTCAAGGAGTTGTCTTGAGATTCTCCGTACATGACCATAGCAGAAGGCATATATCATTGGTGTTGGTAACACGATGTAAATCCACATAAGGTTGAGGTGACTGCGGCAGGTTATAAATGATCCCATATGAGCCATGTTAGCAACTCGGCCAATGGTTCCTTCCAACTGGCTGCTTAAAATTAACCAAACTGTAGTGGCGGTTACTTGTGCGCATGCCCATTGATCCACCCAGTGCAGACGGCGGGTGATAATACATGACAATTTGCCCTCAAATTGTCGGAAGAAAACCGGGCTACCCAAGCAGTGACTTGCTCATACTCAATAAACAGCTCATGCAGACAAGTGCGCCCCGGTGTGTTGATGTAGATCTAGCCGCGAGAGACGGACGGCAAAGACGACCACGGCTTCAGAGGCAGCACAGATAGATGAGTCGGTCGCAGTTTTATAAGCCGGTGCAGGCGGGAGAGTCGGTCGCGGGCACGGTCCTAGCAAGTTGGTGTAAACCAGGCCGTCAAGGCAGTGTCTTGCACGCGTCCATTCACTAGGTATTGTGGCACGGATGAACACCGGGCAGGACGTTTTCCAGCGCGTACTCCGTACCCATGGTATAAACCACGTTTATAATGAATAATTGTCCTACATGTCAACATATATGAATCAAAGTAATTGATCTTTCTTGATGAAGACAATATGTACTAACAAAACAGACAAAGATAGATATCACCGGATGTCTTAGAAATATAGATGATCTGTACATCGACTTGAAAGTGCGTTATATCGACTAGAGGGGGGTGAATAGGCGATTTTTATGGAAGTCTACGAAACATGGAGGTTTCGAAGACAAACGATAGAAATAAACCTATTACCATGCAGCGGAAGGTAGACTACACTAGGCAAACCATAGTCAAGTATTCAATGAAGTGAAAGCACAATGACTAATAGCAGTAATGTAGTAAGGATCAGGTAGGAAGATATTATGAAGCCAAACAGAACACGCAGTCACTCAGTGAAGACAAAAGATAGTGCAATCATACAATGACTTCACCAGGACCAACAGTAAGTGAAGGGAAGGGAAGGATGAAACCAGTGACTCGTTGAAGACAATGATTTGTTGGACCAGTTCCAGTTGCTGTGACAACTGTACGTCTGGTTAGGGCGGCTAGGTATTTAAACCTGAGGACACACAGTCCCGGACACCCAGTCCTGAACACGCAGCTCAGGACACCCAGTCCTCACCGTAATCCCCTTGAGCTAAGTTCACACAGACCTCACCGAATCACTCTGGTAAGTCTTCAAGGTAGACTCCCAAACCTTCACAGACTTCGTTCATCGGCGATCCACAATGTCTCTTGGATGCTCAGAACGCGACGCCTAACCGGCTGGAGGATTCACAGTCCTCAAGTGTAATAAGTCTTCAGATCACACAGACAAGAAGACTTAAGTGATGCCTAACACTCTTTGGCTCTGGGTGGTTAGGGCTTTATCCTTGCAAGGAATTCTCTCTCAAAGGCTTCGAGGTGAGTTGCTCTCAAACGACAAAAGTCGTACTCTAACTCTGAGCAGCCAACCGTTTATGGTTGTAGGGGGTGGGCTATTTATAGCCACTGGGCAACCCGACCTGATTTGTCCGAAATGACCCTGGATCACTAAGGAACTGACATGTGTTCCAACGGTCAGATTTCAAACACACACGGCAACTTTACTTGGGCTACAAGCAAAGCTGACTTGTCCAACTCTAGACAAGATTCGCTCTCATAGTCTTCACTCGAAGACATAGGTTTTGGTTAAGCATCACTTCAGTCATTCTAACTGGTTATCTTGGACCCCACTTAATAGTACGGTGGTTCCTATGACTCAACAAAGAAGAAAAAGAACTACGAAAGACCTAAGTCTTCGAGCTCCATAGGCTTCATGCGATGTCTTCTCTTGTCATAGTCTTCAATGTGAATATCTTCATATACCACCTTTGACATCAATGTCTTCATACATTTTTAGGGGTCATCTCTGGTAGGAAAACCGAATCAATGAGGGACTTCTACCTGTGCTATCCTGCAATTCTCACAAACACATTAGTCCCTCAACTAGGTTTGTCGTCAATACTCCAAAACCAACTAGGGGTGGCACTAGATGCACTTACAATCTCCCCCTTTTTGGTGATTGATGACAAACTAGTTAAAGTTTTCAACGGGGAATATAATATGTGAAATTGTAAAGGATAAGGAATTGTCTTCATAAGTTGCAAGGGCTCCCCCTGAAGATGTGCATATAAGTAATTTGCTTTTGGAATGCAAATACACATGGCAGGTTGTACTCGTGGAGATCCTCTTCAACTTATGATGACAATTCATTATGCATGAGAAGGTATGTGAAGATAATGACATGCATAATGGAAAATGGACGTCTGCAAAATGATCTAAGTGCGGAATTTATCGTCGCACATGCGGAATTTATCGTCGCATCACGAAGTAGAAAATAAGTAGCAGACGACCATTGAGTTTAGGTGTTACAACTCAAAGAACCAAATGTATCAAAACAAGAGTTGTAAACACGAGGCAAAAAATAAAGCAACCACCCATGTGGACCCGCTTGAAGACTATCAAACTCATATGCTTCTCCCCCTTTTGCCAGTAAGGACCAAAAAGGTTTGAAGACATAGAGCATCTACTCGTTCCCATGAAGAGTAGGTGAAGCAGCAGGGTCATCGGTGGTGTTCGGCGGGGCAGAAGAACTTGGAGCAGTGTCGAAGCATGCTGAAGGAGGTGGCGGTGAAGTAGCATCGTCTTCGTCCTCGATCACTCTGGCATTCACAGTTGCAGCAGAGGAAGAGAACTCAGAGTCTTCAAGAGATGGATTTTGTCGCAGCACTGCCCTTCGAGGAGGTGTGGAGTCAAACTTGAAGCGTTCAGAGAAACCATCCTCTTGAAGATCATCTTCAGAGCACATAAGCGTTAGCCCTTTCCAGGTGCGTCGGGAGGTTTCATGGGCAACAAAGGCATTCTTGGTGGCAAGATTGCGAATGCGGTTAACATCCACCAAGAGGCTTTGCATTTGGCGCTTCAGCCAGTCATGATGCCTATCCTGTTTCTGATGAAGAGCCACAGCTCTCGGTCATTGAGGACACGAGTGCGCTTCTTGGGTCATTGGGCAATTATGCTATCGGTGGCTTCAGTAAGGGCAGGATGTGGTGCACGTGTAGTTCCAGCCAAAGGATAAACACGAGTGACTGCTTCCACTCCTTCAATGTTCTGAGAAAAACTTTGATGCTCCGCATTCTGAAGACTAAGAGGCTCCTTGGCAGGCTCGGGATAAATGGCTTCAACGGACATATCCACATCAGGCAGAAAGATCCGATGATTGCAAGCAGATGGCTGATATGAGATAGCGGAGTGGAGTTTAATCAGCCGCATTATCCATGGAGCGTAGAACTTCAAGCTAAAAAGATCAGAGCCTGATGTAGCAAGTTGGCTGATGAAGAAGTCCTGTGCATTGAAGCATTTGCCATGAAGAATATAGAAGACCAAAGTCTTTATTGCACCTTCCAGCTTGGCATGTGGAGAATGTCCTTTGATAGGCCAGAGAGTTCGCCTTATGATGTGATAAATAGTCCTTGGCAGATACTCAAGGTCTTCAACAAGAAACTCCTTAGGATATGCAGCATCTTGTGGCAATGGCTTCATCATACTGAGCATCTGACTCATGTTTGGTTCAGGCTTCTGAAAGATGCTCTCCATAGCTTCACTGTGAAGCTGACAGCCAGGTTCATAAAGATCGCCAGGAGTGGGCAGACCAGTGAGCTCAATGATATCAAAGGCTTTGGCTTCGTGATGAACATTTCCTGTCATCCGCTCCAGGACCCAAGTCTTTGGATCTCTGTTGTACCCACGGATGTGAAGTGTGGCATAGAATTGGAGCAACAACTCTTCATTCCAGTGCTCTTGGTCGGTGACAAACGGCAGCAATCCAACCTCTTTGAAGCAATCCAGAGCTTCTTCCAGACAGGGCAGACCAGCTATTGCTTCGATGCCAAGACGCTTATGTGGGAAGATGCGACCTTGATTGTACAGAATGCAGGAGTAATAGCTTCGCTGCAGATAGCTCCAGAACCGACCAGAAGATATTCTTTCCCTTGAGTAGGGGTTCTTGGAGCTATTGAAGAAGGTGTTGTCTGCTTTGAAGCCATTGACATTGAAGGATCCAGGTGCTGATGCAGGTCCTGGAAACCTGGGCAATCTTGGGATTGGCTTCTGTACCTGAGGCCTGTGCTCAACATGATAGTCAAACTGAGGACCAGCAGCAGGCGCAGGAACAGAAGCAGTAGTATCATTGGCTTCGCTGACTTCTGGTGCTTTTGATGGTGTAGGCTGCACATTGGCTTCAGCCATGACAGCGTCAGTGGCTTCATTGGTGTTGGTGGTGGCAGCCTCACGATTCTCAACCTCCACTTGATGAGCTGGAGGGTCGGTCATAGTCACGTTCTCCTCGAGAACAGCTTCTTGGTGAGACGGGGGTGTAGCAGCGCTTGGGTTTCTTCTTCATCGGCTGATGCAGCTGGAATGTCTTCAGCAGCTTTAGCTTCAGACTCAGAGACTGGAGGCCTTGGTCCTTTGCGAAGCCTGCGTAACGCTGGCGACGCCTGTGGAGTTGGAGTTGGCTGGGCCTCAAAGTCATCTTCCTCTTGTGCTTGTGGGCGATCAGCCCATGATGCATCCAGAGCAATTGGCGTCAGAGGACGACCAATGCTGATGAGTTCGCTGTGCGTTAGCACAGGCGATGATACCTATTCGTGCTCGAGCTGAGGAAGAACTGCATCATTTTCAACATGGTCATGGTGACCAATGTATTCAGCAGCGGTGGGATCAGCTGCTGGAAAGTCTTCAGCTTCCTGAGCCTCTGTGAAAGCAGGCTCATGGACAGTCAGTTGGCGCTCTTGATGTTCAGTGGCTGGGCAAACCATGGAGATGGGTTCAACAATCAAGGGCTCTGTGGGAGCAGCCTGTTCCTTCTTGGTCTTCCGCTTCTTCTTGGAGGGAGCAGTAGCAGAGGCTTCAGGATGTTTCCTCTTTCTGGCTTCAGCCTCAGCAGTCCTCGTCTTCTTCAGTTCTAAAGTGGTTGACCTGGCCTTTGGCTTCGAGCCAGTCATGCTAGTTGGGAATACAATGGGATCTGCTTCCTGCCTTGGTGCGTCGGATTCGGCCATAGCGGGCTTCTTCTTCTTCTTTGCAGCCATCCTGGGGTCGATGCCAGGACGCCCAAGGGCCTTGCGCTTCTCAGCCTCATTGTAGGCTTGCACACACTTGTCAGCCAGGCTCTTGATGCTCTCATGAGAACCTTGAGCTTCTTCACGCTTCTTGAGAAAGGCTTCTTTAAGCTCGTGCAGCATGATCTTGAAGTTCTTGACCTCTTGCACGCTGAGCTTGGCCATATGCTTCTTGAACTAAGCTTTCTCAAAGTCAATCTTCTGCTTCAGTTCGACGATGCGCTGAGCTAGAGCTAGCTCTGAAGCAATGGCGCCATGGAAGGCGACATAAGACCAATGGGAAGTTGCAGATCTTCAAAGCTGAGGTTGGGCGTTTCAAACCACTCATCAATGAAGTCGTGGATGATTGCCACGTCAAAGAGAGGAAAATTGTTGAAGATTTCTGCTTCTTCTTTGCTCTTGATCAGTTGCTCAAGAGCGTCATCTGCAAGATCTTCATCACTGGACAGATCAATGGCATCGTTGCGCAGAATAGCAACAGCTGTTAGTTCTTGGCTGGTGTGTGGCAGAGGCATCTTGACCTTCTGGGGCTTGGAGATGCTTGACAAGTCTTCAGACTGCACACTGTCTTCAGGAGGTGCAGTGGCCAGTGGCTTCGCCCGTGAGATTTTTGGTGCAGAGGCAGGCTTTGAAGCTTTTAGCTACTTCAGTTTCTTTGGCTTCGGCGCTGCAGGCGCTTCATCTGATTCAGCGTCATCTGCAGGCTGATTCACGGCTGTCCCTTAAACCACGATATGAGTGATGAGACCTTCCAAGTTGTAGAAGGGCCCAAGAAGATTGGGTTCAGCTTCGCGAGTTCCATCGGCACGGGGAGCAGAGGGACCAGGGTTGAAGTCTAATCCCAAAGACTTCTTGTTCTGCTTCGCTGAGTTCTGGGCAAACTGGAAGTTGTGCTTGAACAGATTGTCGTCACGACACCATAGCAGTGACGATGGGTCAGCATCCGTAGGCTGTGGTCCACGGACCATGCAGGGATAGAAGCCTTGTTCAATGGCTTAATCTCTGGACCTGGGTTGAAGATTTTTGTAGAGGATGTCTCCCCATGGTCGCTTGATGGCACTCTTTTCAGCATATTCCTTTGTCACAAATCTGTACTTGAACCACTATTCTGCCCAATATCGTCGAATCCATTGGATTCCTGTCTTGCGCTGATTGTAATCCTCTTTAGGATCTGTCTTGTAAAGCTCTGAGAGGTCATCAGGCAAATCTCTTGATGTTCCCCCATGACGCTGTCTGCCCCCCTTCCTTGCAGATTTCTCTGTAGCCATGAACTTTAACCTGAATGGCTTCAACACATTCAAAGGCTTCAGAGGCTTTCGCTTGCTGGACAAACAGGAACTGGCTTCGGGAGAATTTATATGATGCTGTAAGAATTCTGCAAATGAATGCAGACTATGAGAACCAAGGGATTCTCCCACGGACATGTACCTGTGACAGCATTAAGGTGCGAGGCAAGGGGAAGAGGTCATATGCATTCTCAAAAGATTTTGAAGATAAATCAGTTTAGAAGATATTGACCTCATCGTGCGAAGACATTCACTCATAGATAAGGAGTTGGTTCCAGATTTGTACGAATCCAGAGATCAGTACAAGTGAGGAATCTAACTGCTTTGTGAAGCATAAGTGAACATACCTAGCATAATATGAGATGCAGTGTTAAGTGGATCCAACATGTGTGAACAGAAACTACTTGTGGTAGAAAGTGACGAATCTGTAGGATCAAAGGGGCCGTAAAAAGGAAGTTTTATTTACCACACGAAGAACTGATAGACGGAGTGGAAGATGAGGCCGAGCAGTTCGATCGTCCGTGCCCTAACTTGGCGATAGAGGACACCTACGGCGACGGCGGAGAGGACGATGTCCGCGGTCGGCGTGAAGACGGCGTCGGAGAGGTTGCGGCAGCTAAGCGCTTCGTCGCCGGCATCGTCGAGAGCTAGCGGTGGCGCTAGGGTTCGTGCGAGAGTGGAAGAAGAGATAATGACTGTGGTGAGGCGTGTATTCATAGGGACAGGGGCGGCTCAGTATTATTACACAGGTGCCCCTGGCGATTCACATCTGAGGAACACGTGGCCATTATGCAGCATATTGGGGGTTGTTCCACGTCCCACGCACGCCTGGATTGTCGGGTGGTCGTTCCCACTTCTCCGGGTTTCAGGTGAAGGAATGAGCATTGAAAACGGACTTAATGTTCGTCTCTGTATCTTCTGCGGCAAGGACACAGAGAAGACATTCGACAGTTTCAATAGAATGCATATGATTTGGAGAGATAGAGTTTGAGATAGAAAGCATAGAGAGGTTAGGGCCCGATCACATTCACTTAGTTCAAAAGATTCAACAAGAAGACATAGCTATAAGTGAATGCTGTAGAGGACAGAACACTAGTGTATATATATATATATATATAATCAATATAGTGAAGATAATCATGAAGACATGTTGAAATTGAAGCCAAACCAAATGTGAAGACATAGCAAATGTAACGCCGTGAGTGAAACACTTCAAACAGAACCTTTGGTGGTGGCATTACCCACCGTATAGGAAGTATTAGACCCAGACACGGCGCACAATTATCGTGGCGCTCCGAAGTCAAATTCCACATTAATGTATTCACACTTAGAATGTATGTCTTCATTGATTGAAGATATACTTTACTTCGTGTGTTGCACATCTAAGTCATCAATATGCATAAGTGTTAGGATGTGTGCCTGATCACAGGACATTTGAGGATTCCAAGATATTTAGCTCACACCCTAACTTGCAAAATCTCTTCTCATCCAAGGGCTTGGTGAAGATATCTGCCAATTGCTCTTCAGTGTTGACGTGTATGATATCAATATCTTCCTTCACAACATGATCTCTGAGAAAGTGATGACGAATTTCAATGTGCTTTGTCTTCGAGTGCTGAACTAGGTTGTTGGCAATCTTGATGGTGCTTTTGTTGTCGTAGTAGAGTGGCACTTGCTTCAGATGAATGCCATAGTCTTTGAGTGTTTGCTTCATCCACAGAAGCTGAGTGCAGCAAGATCCAGCAGCAATGTATTCAGATTCAGCAGTGGAGAGAGATACATAGTTCTGCTTCTTTGAAGACCAACATACAAGTGATCTTCCCAGAAAATGACATGTGCCTGATGTAGACTTGCGATCCACCTTGTCACCAGCATAATCAGCATCCGAGAATCCAACCAGATCAAACTCTGAGCCCTTTGGATACCATAATCCTAGAGTTGGGGTGTGAGCCAAATATCGAAGAATTCGCTTCACAGCTAAGTGATGCGACTCCTTTGGTGCCGCTTGGAATCGAGCACACATGCAAACACTAAGCATAATATCTGGCCTAGATGCACATAGATAAAGTAAAGAACCAATCATGGAGCGGTATACCTTTTGGTCGAACTCTTTACCATTGTCGTCGGTACCCATATGATGTTTGGCTGGCATTGGCGTCGTGAAGCCTTTGAAGTCTTGCATACCGAACTTCTTCAGGCAATCTTTGAGATACTTCTCTTGAGATATGAAGATGTCGCTGCGTTGCTGTCATATTTGAAGACCGAGGAAGAACTTCAGCTCTCCCATCATGGACATCTGATATTGCTCTTGCATCATATATCCAAACTCTTCACTGTACTTCTGATTGGTGCAGCCGAAGATAATGTCATCCACATATATTTGGCACACAAACAGTTCACCATCATATGTCTTCGTGAAGAGAGTGGGATCGAGGGAACCAGGTATGAAGCCTTTGCTCTTCAGGAAGTATTTGAGTGTGTCATACCAAGCCCGAGGGGCTTGTTTGAGGCCATACAGTGCCTTGTTGAGCTTGTATACCATGTCAGGATGTTTTGGATCTTCAAAGACAGGCGGTTGTGCAACAAACACTTCTTCTCCAATCTTGCCATTGAGAAAAGCGCTCTTCACAACCATTTGATATAGAAGTATGTTATGATGATTTGCATAGGCCAGCAGTATGCGTATGGCTTCAAGTCGAGCCACAGGAGCAAATGTTTCATCAAAGTCAATGCCTTCCACTTGAGTATATCCTTGAGCAACGAGACGAGCTTTGTTTCTGACAACTTGACCATGCTCATCTTGCTTGTTGCGGTATATCCATTTGGTGCCTATTATATTGTGCTTCCGAGGATCAGGACGCTTAACCAGTTCCCATACATTATTCAGCTCAAACTGTTGAAGATCTTCTTGCATGGCTTGAATCCATTCAGGTTCCATGAAGGCTTCTTCAACTTTCTTGGTTTCTGTTATTGAGACGAATGTGAAGTGCCCACAGAAATTTGCTAGCTGAGTTGCCCTTGAAGTAGTGAGCGGACCGGGTGCATTGATGCTATCAATTACTCTCTCAATCTGCACTTCATTGGCAACACGAGGATGTACAGGGCGAAGATTTTGCTCTTGTTGATCATTGTCATTGTTAGACGAATTGTCTTTGGGCTCAGCATTGTCTTCAGGTTGATCAGGTGTGGAGATGATAATTTCTTCTTCAGGTTGAGCTTCAGAGGGTATGATTTCTCCAGTTCCCATTAGTTTGATTGATTCACTGGATGGAGCTTCATCTAGCACATTTGGCAGGTGCTCTCTTTGTGAACCGTTAGTCTCATCGAACCGCACATCCACTGTTTCAACCACTTTATAATGAAAGGGATTGAAGACTCTGTAGGAGTGCGAATCCTTTCCATATCCAAGCATAAAACACTCATGTGCTTTTGGTGCAAATTTTGAAGTGTGATGTGGATCCTTGATCCAGCACCTGGCGCCAAATACTCTGAAGTAACTGACATTTGGCTTCTTGCCAGTTAGGAGCTCATAAGATGTCTTGTTCAGAAGCTTGTGAAGATAAACACAATTGATTGTATGGCATGCAGTATCAATGGCTTTAGGCCAGAATTTTCTTGGAGTCTTGTATTCATCAAGCATCGTTTGGGCCATCTCAATGAGTGTTCTGTTCTTGCGTTCGATGACGCCATTCTGCTGTGGCGTGTACGGGGCTGAGAATTCATGTGTGATGCCCAAAGTATCAAGATATGTATCAAGGCCAGTGTTCTTGAATTCAGTGCCATTGTCACTTCTGATGTGCTTTATCTTGGCGCCATAGTTGTTCATTGCTCGATTTGCGAAGCGTCTGAAGACATCCTGCACTTCAGTCTTGTAGAGGATTATGTGCACCCAAGTATATCTAGAATAATCATCAACAATGACAAAGCCATAGAGACAAGCAGTAGTTGTAAGAGTTGAGTAATGAGTGGGACCGAAAAGATCCATGTGGAGCAGTTCGAAGGGTCGAGTTGTTGTCATGATTGTCTTCGAGGGATGTTTGGCCCTCATCATATTTCCGGCTTCATAGGCACCGCATAAGTGATCCTTCTTGAACTTGACGCCCTCGATTCCTATGACATGCTTCTTCTTTGCAAGGGTGTGGAGGTTCCTCATGCCAGCATGCCCTAGCCTCCGATGCCAGAGCCAGCATTCTGAAGCTTTTGCTAGAAGACATACGGCAAGCTGTGGTCCTGCTGAGAAATCTACCACGTACAAATCATCTTTCCGATACCCTTGAAACACTAGAGACTTGTCAGATTCCATTAGAACAAGGCAACGATATTTTCCAAACATCACAATCATATTTAAATCGCAAAGCATTGAGACAGACATTAAGTTGAAGCCAAGGGATTCAACAAGCATGACTTTATCCATGTGTTGATTCTTTGAGATTGCAACTCTACCTAGACCCAATACCTTACTTTTACCAGTGTCAACAAATGTGATGTGACTCTTGTCGGATGGACATAAGGTTGATTCCATAAGAAGGCTTCTTTTGCCAGTCATGTTATTGGTACATCCACTATCAATAATCCATTCTGAAGCAGCTGGTGTCGTACCCTACAGTGCAGTTAGGGGGATAGGCTTCACGAAGAGAATTGTGAAGCAAAAATATTTGACGAACCAGTGGGTTATGAAAGCTTAGATCAAGATTAGGACTGATAGGGAGAGTAGCAACCGATTCAGGAACGAAGTACATAGTAAGACCATTCGGGCATTTGATCTTGCGCCCTACAAGATGTTTAAGGTCCCCAGCAATAGCGTCAGACGATTTTGGTTTTCTGCTGGAGACCCTTCCCTGCAAAAGAGAGCTAAGCTTTCTTAGCCACCCACATCTTCAAGGGTGGCTTAGAAGCGATAAGTCTAAGTGCAGCATCTAAGAACTTTGGCTTTGGAGCCCTAGCAAAAAGTCTAGCAGGCGGACAATAGTACTCATAAGAATAGGCAGAATAGTTCTTGGTCTTATGAGCATAGCGGTTTGAAGAACCTTTCTCATATTCATAGAACTGAGTCTGGTTTCCCTGCAAAACATTTGCGTTAGTGTGACTCAGGTGAGTCCTCTGTCTGTATGAAGCCTTTGGACCGTATGAAGCCTGTGGTCTGGGGTTTGTCTTCTTCACTTGTGGTGTCATGATGACATTCACAGGAAGATTCTCCAAACACTTTTTCGGCACCCATATCTTCTTCATAGGCGACCCATTCCTGCAGTTAGTACCAATATACCTGGCAAACACTTCACCATTCTGATTCTTAAACAGTTTATAGTTTGCATCAAAGGATTCATCAATGACAATGGGGTTAGCACACGTGAAGCTAGATAGAGTGGATGGATCTGCTAAAGGTTCCTTTGCAGCAACCCACGTGGTTTTGGGGTACTGCTCAGGTTTCCAGTAAGAGCCATCAGCATTCATTTTCCTTACGAACCCAACACCCTCTTTCCTCGGGTTTCGGTTCAGGATCTGCCTTTTGAGGACATCACATAGTATCTGATGCCCTTTAAGACTTTTGTACATCCTGTTTCAAGCAATGTCTTCAACCTAGCATTCTCATCAGCAATAGCAGTAGTATCCTCAGCAGAGGGGTTAGTTCCCACATCAACAGTTGAAGATATTGCAACAGTAGCAGCAGTAGAACATTCAGCAACAGAGGTAGCATTATCACGCTCAATGCATTTAAGACATGGTGGTTCAAAATTTTCCTGAGCTGAACTGATCTGTTCGGCGCGAAGCGACTCGTTTTCTTTCTGAAGATCTTCATGAGCCGCTCTCAATTTCTCAAGATCTTGCTTCCTTTGAAGATAATCATAGGAAAGCCTTTCATGAGCTGTTGAGAGCGTTTCATGATGACTTTCAAGTTCCTCATACTTAACGTGAAGATTTTTTATGTCTTCAATTAAGGACTGAGATCGAGTCATTTTAGCGTCTAACAGATCATCGCTTTTGTCTAACAGTTTTTCTATGTGTTCCATGGTTTTCTGTTGTTCAGTTGCAGTTTGGAACCACAATCAGAGTCATCGTCACTAGATGTTTGATAGCGAGTAGTGCGTGTGTTTACCTTGGCACCGCGTGCCATGAAGCAGTAGGTAGGAGTGGAGTAGTCTTTGTCATTTGCACAGGTGTCGGTGATGGAGTCCTTGTCTTCAGTGTTGAAGATGGACTTGGTGACGTATGCTGTAGCCAGACTCGCAATGCCAGAATCGGACTCCTCCTCAGACTCCACCTCCGCCTCCTCAGAAGCGGACTCCTCCTCTGAATCCATTTCCTTGCCGACAAATGCACGTGCCTTGCCAGATGAGCTCTTCTTGTGTGATGAAGACTTTGAGGAGGACTTGGAAGAAGACTTTGAGTATTTCTTCTTCTTCTTATCATCAGAATCATACTCCTTGCTCTTATTTTTCTTCTTGTTCTTAGTGTCCCACTGCGGACACTCAGAGATGTAGTGGCCAGGTTTCTTGCACTTGTGACATGTTTTCTTCTTGTAGTCATGAGCAGAAGCTTCATCATTCCTTGAGCTTGATCGTGAAGACTTTCTGAAGCCTTTCTTCTTGGTGAATTTTTCAAACTTCTTCACAAGCATAGCAAGTTCCTTTCCAATGTCTTCAGGATCATCAGAACTGCTGTCGGATTCTTCTTCAGATGAGGAGACAGCTTTTGCCTTCAAGGCACGAGTTCGCACATAGTTGGGACCGTAGATATCTCTTTTCTTAGAAAGCTGAAACTCATGTGTATTGAGCCTCTCAAGTATGTCAGACGGATCGAGTGTCTTCAAATCAGGACGTTCTTGAATCATCAGGGCTAGGGTGTCAAACAAACTGTCAAGTGATCTCAGGAGTGTCTTGACGACTTCATGCTTGGTGATCTCGGTAGCGCCGAGGGCTTGAAGCTCATTTGTGATGTCAGTGAGTCGATCAAACGTGAGTTGGACATTCTCATTGTCATTTCTCTTGAAGCGGTTGAAGAGGTTGCGAAGGACACTGATTCTCTGATCTCTCTGGGTTGAGACGCATTCGTTGACCTTGGAGAGCCAGTCCCAGACTAGCTTAGATGTTTCCAAAGCACTCACGCGGCCATACTGTCCTTTGGTCAGATGACCACAGATGATATTCTTGGCAGTAGAGTCCAGTTGAACGAACTTCTTGACGTCAGCGGCAGTGACACCTTCTCCAGCCTTGGGAACACCGTTCTTGACGACATACCATAGTTCGACGTCAATGGCTTCAAGATGCATGCGCATCTTATTCTTCTAGTATGGATATTCAGTTCTCGAAGACGGGGCACGCAACGGAGACTTTAATTATCCCTGCAGTCGACATAGCTAAAACTCCAGGTGGTTAAACCGAATCACACAGAACAAGGGAGTACCTTGCTCTGATACCAATTGAAAGTGCGTTATATCGGCTAGAGGGGGGGTGAATAGGCGATTTTTGTGAAAGTCTTCGAAACGTGGAGGTTTCGAAGACAAACGATAGAAATAAATCTATTACCATGCAGCGGAAGGTAGACTACACTAGGCAAACCATAGTCAAGTATTCAATGAAGTGAAAGCACAATGACTAATAGCAGTAATGTAGTAAGGATCAGGTAGGAAGATATTATGAAGCCAAACAGAACACGCAGTCACTCAGTGAAGACAAAAGATAGTGCAATCATACAATGACTTCACCAGGACCAACAGTAAGTGAAGGGAAGGGAAGGATGAAACCAGTGACTCATTAAAGACAATGATTTGTTGGACCAATTCCAGTTGCTGTGACAACTGTACGTCTGGTTAGGGCGGCTAGGTATTTAAACCTGAGGACACACTAAAAGTGCGTTATATCGACTAGAGGGGGGGTGAATAGGCAATTTTTATGAAAGTCTTCAAAACGTGTGAGTTATGAAGACAAACAGCGAAGATTATGCCTTTTACTATGCAGCGGAAGTTAGATTACACTAGGCCAGCCATGGTCATGTATTTAATGGAGTGAAAGTACAATGACAAACAACTGCAGTGTAATAAGGATCAGGTAGGAAGAAGTTATGAAGCCAAACAGTTCAAACATACACGTTGTGAAGACAAGAGATAAAGCAAGCATGCAATGGCTTCACAATGTGTAACAATAAGAAAAGGAAGTGAAGATGAAACCAGTGACTCGTTGAAGACAATGATATGTTGGACCAGTTCCAGTTGCTGTGACAACTGTACGTCTGGTTGGAGCGGCTAGGTATTTAAACCTTAGGACACACAGTCCCGGACACCCAGTCCTGAACACACAGTCCAGGACACCAAGTCCTCACCATATTCTCCTTGAGCTAAGGTCACTTAGTCCTCGCCCAATCACTCTGGTAAGTCTTCAAGGTAGACTCCCAAACCTTCACAAACTTCGTTCACTGGCAATCCACAATGTCTCTTGGATGCTCTGAGCGCGACGCCTAACCGTCTGGAGGATTCACAGTCCTCAAGTGTAATAAGTCTTCAGATCACACAGACAAGAAGACTCAAGTGATGCCCAATTTGCTCTGGCTCTGGGTGGTTAGGGCTTTTCTCCTCACTAGGAATTTTCTCTCAAAGGCTTCAAGGTGGGTTGCTCTCAAACGACAAAAGTCGTGCACTGAAATCTGAGCAGCCAACCATTTATGGTTGTAGGGGGTGGACTATTTATAGCCACTTGGCAACCCGACCTGATTTGTCCGAAATGACCCTGGGTCACTAAGGAACTGACACGTGTCTCAACGGTCAGATTTCGAACTCTCATGGCAACTTTACTTGGGCTATAAGCAAAGCTGACTTGTCCGGCTCTGGACAAGATTCGCTCTCATTGTCTTCGTTCGAAGACATAGGTTTTTGATTTAGGCATCACTTCAGTCATTCTGACTGGTTCTCCTAGACCCCACTTAACAGTACGGTGGTTCCTATGACACAACACAAAAGAAAGAGAACTACGAAAGATCTAAGTCTTCGAGCTCCATAGGCTTCATAACGTGTCTTCTTTTGTCATAGTCTTCAATGTGAATATCTTCATAAATCACCTTTGTCTTCAATGTCTTCATACATTTTTAGGGGTCATCTCTGGTAGTAAAACCGAATCAATGAGGGACTTCTACCTGTGTTTTCCTGCAATTCTCACAAACACATTAGTCCCTCAACTAGGTTTGTCGTCAATGCTCCAAAACCAACTAGGGGTGGCACTAGATGCACTTACAATCTCCCCCTTTTTGGTGATTGATGACAAACTAGTTGAAGTTTTCAACGGGGAATATAATGTGTGAAGTTTGTAAAGGATAGTGAATTGTCTTCATAAGTTGCAGAGGCTCCCCCTGAAGATGTGCATATAAGTTAATTTGCTTTTGGAATGCAAATGCACATGGCAGGTTGTACTTGTGGAGATCCTCTTAAGCTTATGATGACAATCCACTATGCATGTGAAAGTATATGAAGATAGTGACATGCATAATGGAAATTGGACGTCTGCAGAATGAGATAAGTGCGGAATTTATCGTCGCACGTGCAGAATTTATCTTCGCAAACAGAGTGGCAAACAAGTAGCAGACGACTATCGAGTTTTAGTGTTTGAGAGTTGTAAACACGAAGCAAAATATAACGAAACATAAGGCACCCACCCATATTGACCCGCTTGAAGACTATAAAACATCATATGCTTCTCCCCCTTTTGTCAGTAATGACCAAAAAGGTTTGAAGATATAGAGTTTTCTACGCGTTCCCAGGCGCAGCAGGGTCGGTGGAGTTGTTTGGCGGTGCAGAGCTTGGAGGTGCTGAAGCAGGTGGTGGTGAAGTAGCATCGTCGTCTTCATCAATGATCCTTGTAGTAACTGTGGTAGCAGATGAAGAAAACTCAGAGTCTTCAAGTGATGGTGTGTTGCGCATCACAGCCCTTCTAGGAGGTGTGGTGTCAAACTTGAAGCGCTCTGTGAAGCCATCCTCTTCAAGTTCAGCTTCAGTACACATCATTGAGAGCCCTTTCCATGTACGACGGCAGGTTTCGTGTGTAACGAAGGCATTCTTGGTGGCAAGGTTTCGAAGATGATTGACATCCACCAAGAGGCTCTTCATCTGACGTTTTAGCCAGTCGTGATGCCTATCTTGCTTTTGGTGAAGGGCCACAAGAAGCTCTCGGTCAGTGAGGACACGAGCACGCTTCTTGGGTCTTGGAGCATTTGTGCTGTTTGTGGCTTCAGTAGATGCTGGTGCACGTGTAGTGCCAGCCAACAGATATACTCTGGATATGGCTTCAACACCTTCAACATTTTGCATGAAGCTCTGGTGTTCTGCATTCTGAAGACTTATTGGTTGCTTGTCAGGCTCAGGGTATATTGCTTCAACAGAGGTATCCACATCTGGCAAGAAGATCCGATGGTTTCGGGCAGAGGGCTGATACGAGATCGCAGAGTGCAGTTTGATTAGCCTCATCACCCAAGGAGCATAGAACTTCAAACCAAATAATTCTGAGCCTGACGCTGCAAGTTGGCGTATGAAGAGATCCTGTGCGTTGAAGCATTTGCCATGCAGGATATAGAATATGAGAGTCTTCATTGCACCCTCGATCTTGGCATGTGGTGAGTGTCCCTTAATGGGCCAGAGAGTCCGCCGGATGATGTGATATATGGTCCTGGGCAGGTACTCTAGGTCTTCAACAAAGAACTCAGTTGGATAGGGTGCATCCTGAGGCAATGGCTTCATCATTGAGAGCATCTGACTCATATTTGGTTTAGGTCTCTGGAAAATGCTTTCAATATCTTCAGAATGTAATTGACAACCTTCCTCGAAGAATTCGCCAGGAGTGGGCAGGCCGGTGAGCTCAATGATATCAAATGCATTGGCTTCATGATGGACATTGCCGGTCATCCACTCCAGGATCCAAGTCTTCGGATCTCTGTTGTATCCTTTGATATGAAGGGTGGCATAGAACTGAACCAGAAGCTCTTCATTCCAGTGCTCTTCATCAGACACAAACGGCAGCAGACCCACTTGCTTGAAGCAATCCAAAGCTTCCTCAAGACATGGCAGACCAGCAATGGCTTCAACCTCAAGGCGCTTGTGCGGAAAGATGCGGCCTTGGTTGTATAAGATGCATGAATAATAGCTGCGCTGAGAATAGCTCCAGAACCTGTCTGATACAATCCTTTCCCTTGAATAGGGGTTCTTGGAGCTATTGAAAAATGTATTGTCTGCCTTGAAGCTGTTGATGTCAAAGGAACCAGGTGCTGATGCAGGACCTGGGAACCTTGGCAGCCTTGGGACTGGCTTCTGAACATGAGGCCTGTGCTCAATATGATAATCGAATTGAGGACCTGCAGCAGACTCAGGAATATAAGTGTCTGGCTCGGTAGCTTCGCTGTCCGCTGAAGCATTTGGTGGGGCGGGCTCCACATTGGCTTCAGTGTTTGTGGTGGAAGCCGCAACATTGTCTTCCTCCGCTTGTGTAGTTTGAGGGACAACCTCAGGCACGTTCTCCTGGAGAACTGCATCTTGATGGAGCGGGGAAGTGGGTTCTGGTGGAGCTTCTTCATTGTCTTCGGCTGATGCAGCCGGAATTTCTGCAGTATGGACTTGAGGCCGTGGACCTTTGCGAAGCCTACGGAACGCAGACGACGCTTGTGGGGTCGGAGTGGGCTGGACCTCAAATTCTTCTTCCTCCTGAGGGCGATCCGCCCATGACTCATCTTGTCCCATTAGCGTCAGAGGACGACCAATACTGATGAGTTCGCTTGTTTCAAGCTGAGGAAGGGCTGCATCATCTTGTACATTGTCTTGATGACCAATGTCTTCAGCAGCGATGGGGTCGGCTGCTGGAATATCTTCAGCTTCAGGAGCCTCTGTGGGAGCAGGCTCATGAACTGTCAGTCTTCTTTCTGTATTGGGGTGAAGGACAGAGAGAGGTTCAACTATCAAGGGCTCTATGGGAGCAGCCCGAGATTTCTTGATCTTGCGTTTCTTTTTGCTGAGGGCAGTAGGAGAGGCTTCAGAGCTCTTCCTTTTTCTAGCTTCAGCCTCTGCAGTTCTTGTCTTCTTTAGCTCTGAAGCTGTTGACCGACTCTTTGGCTTCGAGCCAGTCGTTGCAGTGGGGAAGACAGTTTGAACCGCTTCTTGCCTAGGTGCCTCTGGTTCATTCACAGCAGGCTCCTTCTTCTTTGCGGCCATCTTGGGGTCGATGCCAGGACGCCCAAGTGCCTTGTGCTTTTTAGCCTCGTTGTAGGCTTGAACACATTTTTCTGCCAAAGACTTCATCCTTTCACGCGAGCCCTGAGCTTCAGCATGCTTCTTTAGAAAGTTTTCTTTGAGCTCATGCAGCATGATTTTGAAGCTCCTCACTTCCTGCACGCTGAGGCTGGCCATGTGCTTCTTGAACTGAGCCTTTTCGTGATCAATCTTCTGCTTCAGCTCAACAATGCGCTGAGCAATGGCCAGTTCTGAAGCAATTGCGCCTTGGAAGGTAACACTGAGGCCAACTGGCAGCTGCAGATCATCGAAGCTTATGTCTGGAGAGGCAAACCATTCATCGATGAAGTTGTGGATGATGGCAACATCAAAGAGAGGTAGGTTGTTGAAGATTTCTGCTTCTTCCTTGCTTTTGATGAGCTGCTCAAGAGCGTCATCTCCAAGATCTTCATCAATTGATAGATCAATGGCTTCGCCGCGCAGAATGGCAGCAGCAGTGAGCTCTTTGCTGGTGTGTTGCTGAGGCTCCTTTTCCTTCTAGGGCTTGGAGACGCGGGATACGTCTTCAGACTGCACACTGACTTCAGGAGGTGCAGTTTTCAATGGCTTCGCCCTTGAGATTTTTGAGGCAGGGGCCGGTTTTGAAGCTTTTGGTTTCTTCGTATGCTTTGGCTTCGGCACAGGAGCTTCATCAGACTCAGAGTCAGCTGGAGGGTCATTTACGGCAGTCCCTTGGACTAAGATGTGAGTGATCAGGCCCTCAAGATTGGCAAACGGACCGATGACATTGGGTTCCGCGTCGCGTGTGCCATCTGCCCTTGGTGCGGAGGGACCAGGGTTGAAGTCTAACCCAAATTTCTTCTTGTTTAGCTTCGCTGACTGTTGGGCAAACTGAAAGTTGCGCTGGAAGAGATTGTCGTCACGACACCAGAGGAGTGACGACGGATGCGCATCATCAGGCTGTGGTCCTCGGACCATGCATGGGTAGAAGCCTTGAGCAATGGCTTCATCTCTGGTCTTGGGTACGAGATTCTTGTATAAGATGTTCCCCCATGGCTTCTTGATGGCACTCTTTTCAGCATACTCCTGAGTGACGAAGCGGTATTTGAACCACTGTTCTGCCCAATAGCGCCGAATCCATTGGATTCGGGTCTTGCGCTGCCCATAGCTCTCTTCTGGATCTGTTTTGTACATTTCTGCCAAATCTTCAGGTAGATCTTTGGAAGTTCCCTCACGTCTCTGTCTGCCCCCCTTCCTTGCTGCTGCTTCTGAAGCCATAAACTTTAACTTGAAAGGCTTCAAAACTTTCAAAGGCTTCAAAGGCTTTCTTTTTCTGGACCAACAGGAACTGGCTTCAGGAGAGTTTATGTGATGCTGTAGGAATTCTACAAATGAATGCAGACTATGAGAACCGAAGGATTCTCCCACGGACATGTACCTGTGACAGCATTAAGGTGCGAGGGAAGGGGAAGAGGTCATATGCATTCTCAGAAGGTTTTGAAGATTAATCAGTTTAGAAGACATTGACCTCATCGTGCGAAGACATTCACTCATAGATAAGAAGTTGGTTCCAGATTTGTACGAACCCACAGATCAGTACAAGTGAGGAATCTAACTACTTTATGAAGCACAAGTGAATATACTAAGCATGTTATGAGATGCAGCGAGAGATCTAACTAGAGTGAAGAGAAACTTCTTATGGTAGAAAGTGACAGAACCATGAGATCAAAAGAGGCTGTAAAAAGAAGTTTTATTTACCACACTAGAACTGCTAGACGGAAGGGAGTTGATGCCGAGTAGTTCAGTCCTCCGTGCCCTAACTTGGCGACGAAAAACACCTACGGCGACGGCGGAGAGGACGATGTCCGCGGTCGGTGTGAGGACGGCTTTGGAGAGGTTGCGGCAGCGAAGCGCTTCGTCTCCGGCGTCGTTGAGTGCTAGCGGTGGCGCTAGGGTTCTTGCGAGGGTGGAAGAAGGAGATAATGACTGCGGTAAGTGTGAATTTATAGGCTCAGGGGCGGCACTGTGCTATTACACAGGTGCCCCTGGCGGTTCGCATTTGAGGAACGCGTGGCCAGTTAGTGGAAGTTTGGGGTTTGTTCCACGTCCCACGCACGCCTAAATTGTCGGGCAGTCGTTCCTGCTTCTCCGGATTTTATGTGGACGAATGAGCATTAAAAACGGACTTTATGGTTGTCTCTATATCTTCAGCTGACGAGGACACAGTGAAGACATTCGACAGTTTCAATAGAATGCATATGACTTGGAGAGATAGAATTTGAGATAGAAAGCATAGAGAGATTAGGGTCCGATCACATTCACTTAGTTCAAAAGATTCAACCAAGAAGACATAGCTATAAGTGAATGCTGTAGAGGACAGA
>NC_041382.1:508289678-508409527 GCF_002162155.2 Triticum dicoccoides | reverse complement strand
TAGAGATAGATATCTATACAAGCAACGTAGTGAAGATAATCATGAAAACATGTTCGAAGCCAAACCAAAAGTAACGACAACCAAATGTGAAGATACTGCAAGGTAACGCCATGAGTGAAACACTTCACAATAGAACGTTTGGTGGTGGCGTTACCCACCGTATAGGAAGTATTAGACCCAGACACGGCGCACAATTATCGTGGCGCTCCGAGGTCAAATTCCACATTAATGTATTCACACTTAGAATGTATGTCTTCATTGAATGAAGATATACTTTACTTTGTGTGTTGCACATCTAAGTCATCAATATGCATAAGTGTTAGGATGTGTGCCTGATCACAGGACATTTGAGGATTCCAAGATATTTAGCTCACACCGTAACTTGCAAAATCTCTTCTCATCCAAGGGCTTGGTGAAGATATCCGCCAATTGCTCTTCAGTATTGACGTGTATGATATCAATGTCTTCCTTCACAACATGATCTCTGAGAAAGTGATGACGAATTTCAATGTGCTTTGTCTTCGAGTGCTGAACTGGGTTGTTGGCGATCTTGATGGCGCTTTCGTTGTCGCAGTAAAGTGGCACTTGCTTCAGATGAATGCCATAGTCCTTGAGTGTTTGCTTCATCCACAGAAGCTGAGTGCAGCAAGATCCAGCAGCAATGTATTCAGATTCAGCAGTGGAGAGAGATACAAAGTTCTGCTTCTTTGAAGACCAACATACAAGTGATCGTCCCAGAAAGTGACATGTGCCTGATGTAGACTTGCGATCAACCTTGTCACCAGCATAATCAACATCCGAAAATCCAACCAAATCAAACTCTGAGCCCTTTGGATACCATAATCCTAGAGTTGGGGTGTGAGCCAAATATCGAAGAATTCGCTTCACAGCTAAGTGATGCGACTCCTTTGGTGCCGCTTGAAATCGAGCACACATGCAAACACTAAGCATAATATCTGGCCTAGATGCACATAAATAAAGCAAAGACCCAATCATGGAGCGGTATACCTTTTGATCGAACTCTTTACCATTGTCGTCAGGACCTAGATGATGTTTGGCTGGCATTGGTGTTGTGAAGCCTTTGCAGTCTTGCATACCGAACTTCTTCAGGCAATCTTTGAGATACTTCTCTTGAGATATGAAGATGCCATTGCGTTGTTGTCGTATTTGAAGACCAAGGAAGAACTTCAGTTCCCCCATCATGGACATCTGATATTGCTCTTGCATCATATATCCAAACTCTTCACTGTACTTCTGATTGTTGCAGCCGAAGATAATGTCATCCACATATATTTGGCACACAAATAGTTCACCATCATATGTCTTTGTGAAAAGAGTGGGATCCAGGGAACCAGGTATGAAGCCTTTGCTCTTCAGGAAGTATTTGAGTGTGTCATACCAGGCCCTAGGGGCTTGTTTGAGGCCATACAGTGCCTTGTTGAGCTTGTATACCATGTCAGGATGTTTTGGATTTTCAAAGCCAGGTGGCTGTGCAACATACACTTCTTCTTCAATCTTGCCATTGAGAAAGGCACTTTTCACATCCATTTGATATAGAAGTATGTTATGATGATTTGCATAGGCCAGCAGTATGCGTATAGCTTCAAGCCTTGCCACAGGAGCAAATGTTTCATCGAAGTCAATGCCCTCCACTTGAGTATATCCTTGAGCAACGAGACGAGCTTTGTTTCTGACAACTTGACCATGCTCATCTTGCTTGTTGCGGTATATCCATTTGGTGCCTATTATGTTGTGCTTCCGTGGATCAGGACGCTTAACCAGTTCCCATACATTATTCAGCTCAAATTGTTGAAGCTCTTCTTGCATAGCTTGAATCCATTCAGGTTCCATGAAGGCTTCTTCAACTTTCTTGGGTTCTGATATTGATATGAATGCGAAGTGCCCACAGAAATTTGCTAGCTAAGTTGCCCTTGAACGAGTGAGTGGACCAGGTGCATTGATGCTGTCAGTTATTCTGTCAATCTGCACATCATTTGCAACACGAGGATGTATGGGGCGAAGACTTTGCTCTTGCTTATCTGTGTTGTTGTTGGGAGGAATGTCTTCAGGCTGAGCATTGTCTTCATGTTGATCAGGTGCTGAGATGATAAGTTCTTCTTCAGGATGAGCCTCAGAAGGTATAACCTCTCCAGTTCCCATAAGCTTGATTGATTCACTAGCTGGAACTTCATCTAGCACATTTGGCAGTTGCTCTCTTTGTGAGCCATTTGTCTCATCGAACCGCACATCCACTGTTTCAACCACTTTGTAATGAAAGAGATTGAAGACTCTGTAGGAGTGCGAGTCCTTTCCATATCCAAGCATAAAGCCCTCATGTGCTTTAGGTGCAAATTTTGAAGTGTGATGTGGGTCCTTGATCCAGCACCTTGAGCCAAATACTCTGAAGTAACTGACATTTGGCTTCTTGCCAGTTAGGAGTTCATAAGATGTCTTGTTTAGAAGCTTGTGAAGATAAACACGATTGATTGTATGGCATGCAGTGTCAGTGGCTTCAGTCCAGAATTTTCTTGGAGTCTTGTATTCATCTAGCATCGTTCTGGCCATCTCAATGAGTGTTCTGTTCTTGCGTTCGACGACGCCATTCTGCTGTGGCGTGTACGGTGCTGAGAATTCATGTGTGATGCCGAAGGTATCAAGATATGTATCAAGGCCAGTGTTCTTGAATTTAGTGCCATTGTCACTTCTGATGTGCTTTATCTTGGCGCCAAAATTGTTCATAGCTCGATTGGCGAAGCGTCTGAAGACATCCTGCACTTTAGTCTTGTAAAGGATTATGTGCACCCAAGTATATCTAGAGTAATCATCAACAATCACGAAGCCATAGAGGCAAGCAGAAGTAGTAAAGGTTGAGTAGTGAGTGGGACCGAAAAGATCCATGTGGAGCAGTTCGAAGGGTTGTGTAGTAGTCTTGATTGTCTTCGAAGGATGTTTTGCCCTTGTCATCTTCCCTGCTTCACAGGCACCACATAAGTGATCTTTCTTGAACTTGACGCCCTCGATGCCTATGACATGCTTCTTCTTCGCAAGGGTGTGGAGGTTCCTCATGCCAGCATGCCCAAGCCTCCGATACCAAAGCCAACATTCTGAAGCTTTTGCAAGAAGACATACTGCAAGTTGTGGTCCTGCTAAGAAATCTACCACGTACAAATCACCTTTCCGATACCCTTCAAACAATAGAGACTTGTCAGATTCCATTAGTACCAGGCAACGATATTTTCCAAACATTACGATCATATTGAAATCGCAAAGCATTGAGACAGACATTAAGTTGAAGCCAAGGGATTTAACAAGCATGACTTTATCCATGTGTTGATCCTTTGAGATTGCAACTCTACCTAGACCCGATACCTTACTTTTACCAGTGTCAGCAAATGTGATGTGGCTCTTGTCGGATGGACGTAATGTTGAGTCCATAAGAAGGATTCTTTTGCCAGTCATGTGATTTGTACACCCACTATCAATAATCCATTCTGAAGACTTTGAAGTCACTGGTGTCGTACCCTACAGTGCAGTTAGGGGGATAGGCTTCACGAAGAGAATTGTGAAGCATAAACATTTGATGAACCAGTGGGTTATGAAAACTTAGATCCAGATTAGGACTAATAGGGAGAGTAGCATGCGATTCAGGAATGAAGTACATAATGATGCCATTCGGGCATTTTATCTTGCGCCCTACAAGATTTTTAAGGTCCCCAGCAATAGCATCAGAAGATTTTGTTTTTCTGCTGGAGACCTTTCCCTGCAAGAGAGAGTTAAGCTTTCTTAACCACCCACATCTTCAAGGGTGGCTTAGAAGCAATAAGTCTAAGTGCAACATCTGAGAATTTTGGCTTTGAAGCCTTAGCAAACAGTCTAGCAGGTGGACAATAGTACTCATAGGAGTAGGCAGAATAATTTTTGGTCATATGAACATGACGATTCGAATAACTGCTCTCATATTCATATGCCTGAGTATGGTTTCCTTGCAAAACATTTGCATTAGTGTGACTCAGGTGAGTCCTCTGTTTGTATGAAGCCTTTGGACCATATGAAGCCTTTGGTCTGAGGTTTGTCTTCTTCAAGTGAGGTGTCATGAAGACATTCACAAGAAGATTTTCCAGACATTTTTTTGGAACCCAGATCTTCTTCATAGGCGGTCCATTCCTGCAGTTAGTACCAATGTACCTGGCAAACACTTCACCGTTCTGATTCTTAAACAGTTTATAGTTTGCATCAAAGGATTCATCAATGATGATGGGGTTAGCACAAGTGAAGCCAGATAAATTGGATGGATCTGCTGAAAGTTCCTTTGCAGCAACCCATGTGGTTTTGGGGTACTGCTTAGGTTTCCAGTAAGAGCCATCTGCATTTATTTTCCTCACGAACCCAACACCCTCTTTCCTAGGGTTTCGGTTCAGAATCTGCTTCTTGAGGACATCACATAATGTCTGATGTCCTTTAAGACTTTTGTACATCCCTGTTTCAAGCAATGTCTTCAACCTAGCATTCTCATCAGCAATAGCAGTGGTATCCTCAGCTGAGGGCTTAGTTACCACATCAACAATTGAAGATATTGGAATAGCAGTAGCAGTGGAACATTCAGCAACAGAAGTAGCATTATCACGCTCAATGCATTTAAGACATGGTGGTTCAAATCCTTCCTGAGCGGAACTGATCTGTTCAGCGCGAAGTGACTCGTTTTCCTTTTGAAGATCTTCATGAGCCGCTCTCAATTTCTCAAGTTCTTGCTTCCTTTGAAGATAATCATAGGAAAGCTTCTCATGAGTTGTTGAGAGAGTATCAACACGATCTTCAAGTTCCTGATACTTAACGTGAAGATTTTTTATGTCTTCAATTAAGGATTCAGAACGAGTCATTTCAGCACCCAACAGATCATCGCTTCTGTCTAATAGTTTTTGAATATGCTCCATAGCCTTCTGTTGTTCAGTTGCAATTTTAGCAAGTGTTTTGTAGTTGGGTTTTGAATCACAGTCAGAGTCATCATCACTAGATGTTTGATAGCGAGTAGTGCATGTGTTTACCTTGGCACCGCGTGCCATGAAGCAGTAGGTAGGAGTGGAGTCGTTCTTGTCACTTGCATTGGTGTCGGTGATGAAGTCATTGTCTTCAGTGTTGAAGATGGACTTGGCGACGTATGCTGTAGCCAGACTCGCAATGCCAGAATCAGACTCCTCCTCAGACTCCACCTCTGCCTCCTCAGAAGAGGACTCCTCCTCTGAATCCATTTCCTTGCCAACAAACGCACGTGCCTTGCCAGATGAGCTCTTCTTGTGTGATGAAGACTTTGAGGAAGACTTGGAAGAAGACTTTGAGTATTTCTTCTTCTTTTTATCGTCAGAATCATATTCCTTGCTCTTCTTCTTCCTTCTGTTCTCATTGTCCCACTGTGGACACTCAGAGATGAAGTGTCCAGTTTTCTTGCACTTGTGACATGTTTTCTTCTTGTAGTCATGAGCAGAAGCTTCATCATTCCTTGAGCTTGATCGTGAAGATCTTCTGAAGCCTTTCTTCTTGGTGAAATTTTGGAACTTCTTCACTAGCATTGCAAGTTCCCTTCCAATGTCTTTAGGATCATTAGAACTGCTGTCAGATTCTTCTTCAGATGAGGAAACAGCTTTTGCCTTCAAGGCACGAGTTCGCCCATAGTTTGGACCGTAGATATCTCTTTTTTCAGAAAGCTGAAACTCATGTGTGTTGAGCCTCTCAAGTATGTCAGATGGATCGAGTGTCTTGAAATCAGGACGTTCTTGAATCATCAGGGCTAGGATGTCAAATGAACTATCAAGTGATCTCAGCAGCGTCTTGACGATTTCATGTTTGGTGATCTCAGTGGCGCCGAGGGCTTGAAGCTCATTTGTGATGTCAGTGAGCCGATCAAATGTGTGCTGGACATTCTCATTGTCATTTCGCTTGAAGCGGTTGAAGAGGTTGCGAAGGACACTGATTCTTTGATCTCTCTGGGTTGAGACGCCTTCATTGACCTTGGAGAGCCAGTCCCAGACCAGCTTGGATGTCTTCAAGGCACTCACACGGCCATACTGTCCTTTTGTCAGATGGCCACAGATGATATTTTTGGCGGTAGAGTCCAGTTGAGTGAACTTCTTGACATCAGCAGCAGTGACACCTTCTCCAGCCTTGGGAACACCGTTCTCGACGACATACCATAGGTCGACGTCAATGGCTTCAAGATGCATGCGCATCTTATTCTTCCAGTAGGGATATTCAGTTCCATCAAAGACGGGGCACGCAGCGGAGACCTTGATTATCCCTGCAGTCGACATAGCTAAAACTCCAGGTGGTTAAACCGAATCACACAGAACAAGGGAGCATCGAGCTCTGATACCAATTGAAAGTGCGTTATATCGACTAGAGGGGGGGTGAATAGGCGATTTTTATGAAAGTCTTCAAAACGTGTGAGTTATGAAGACAAACAGTGAAGATTATGCCTTTTACTATGCAGCGGAAGTTAGATTACACTAGGCCAGCCATGGTCATGTATTTAATGGAGTGAAAGTACAATGACAAACAACTGCAGTGTAATAAGGATCAGGTAGGAAGAAGTTATGAAGCCAAACAGTTCAAACATACACGTTGTGAAGACAAGAGATAAAGCAAGCATGCAATGGCTTCACAATGTGTAACAGTAAGAAAAGGAAATGAAGATGAAACCAGTGACTCGTTGAAGACAATGATATGTTGGACCAGTTCCAGTTGCTGTGACAACTATACGTCTGGTTGGAGCGGCTAGGTATTTAAACCTTAGGACACACAGTCCCGGACACCCAGTCCTGAACACACAGTCCAGGACACCAAGTCCTCACCGTATTCTCCTTGAGCTAAGGTCACTTAGTCCTCGCCCAATCACTCTGGTAAGTCTTCAAGGTAGACTCCCAAACCTTCACAAACTTCGTTCACTGGCAATCCACAATGTCTCTTGGATGCTCTAAACGCGACGCCTAACCGTCTGGAGGATTCACAGTCCTCAAGTGTAATAAGTCTTCAGATCACACAGACAAGAAGACTCAAGTGATGCCCAATTTGCTCTAGCTCTGGGTGGTTAGGGCTTTTCTCCTCAGTAGGAATTTTCTCTCAAAGGCTTCGAGGTGGGTTGCTCTCAAACGACAAAAGACGTGCACTGAAATCTGAGCAGCCAACCATTTATGGTTGTAGGGGGTGGACTATTTATAGCCACTTGGCAACCTGACCTAATTTGTCCGAAATGACCCTGGGTCACTAAGGAACTGACACGTGTCCCAACAGTCATATTTCGAACTCTCATGGCAACTTTACTTGGGCTACAAGCAAAGCTGACTTGTCCGGCTCTGGACAAGATTCGCTCTCATTGTCTTTGTTCGAAGACATAGGTTTTTGATTTAGGCATCACTTCAGTCATTCTGACTGGTTCTCCTAGACCCCACTTAACAGTACGGTGGTTCCTATGACACAACACAAAAGAAAAAGAACTACGAAAGATCTAAGTCTTCGAGCTCCATAGGCTTCATAACGTGTCTTCTTTTGTCATAGTCTTCAATATGAATATCTTCATAAACCACCTTTGTCTTCAATGTCTTCATACATTTTTAGGGGTCATCTCTGGTAGTAAAACTGAATCAATGAGGGACTTCTACCTGTGTTTTCCTGTAATTCTCAGAAACACATTAGTCCCTCAACTAGGTTTGTCGTCAATGCTCCAAAACCAAGTAGGGGTGGCACTAGATGCACTTACACACACAGTCCCGGACACCCAGTCCTGAACATGCAGCTTAGGACACCCAGTCCTCACCGTAATCCCCTTGAGCTAAGGTCACACAGACCTCGCCCAATCACTCTGGTAAGTCTTCAAGTTAGACTCCCAAACCTTCACAGACTTCATTCACCGGCGATCCACAATGTCTCTTGGATGCTCAGAACGCGACGCCTAACCGGCTGGAGGATTCACAGTCCTCAAGTGTAATAAGTCTTCAGATCACACAGACAAGAAGACTTAAGTGATGCCTAACACTCTTTGGCTCTGGGTGGTTAGGGCTTTATCCTCGCAAGGAATTTTCTCTCAAAGGCTTAGAGGTGGGTTGCTCTCAAACGACAAAAGCCGTACTCTAACTCTGAGCAGCCAACCGTTTATGGTTGTAGGGGTGGGCTATTTATAGCCACTGGGCAACCCGACCTGATTTGTCCGAAATGACCCTGGGTCACTAAGGAACTGACACGTGTTCCAACAGTCAGATTTCAAGCACACACGGCAACTTTACTTGGGCTACAAGCAAAGCTGACTTATCCGACTCTAGACAAGATTCGCTCTCATAGTCTTCACTCGAAGACATAGGTTTTGGTTAAGCATCACTTCAGTCATTCTGACTGGTTCTCTTGGACCCCACTTAACAGTACGGTGGTTCCTATGACTCAACAAAGAAGAAAAAGAACTACGAAAGACCTAAGTCTTCGAGCTCCATAGGCTTCATGCGATGTCTTCTCTTGTCATAGTCTTCAATGTGAATTCTTCATATACCACCTTTGACATCAATGTCTTCATACATTTTTAGGGGTCATCTCTGGTAGGAAAACCGAATCAATGAGGGACTTCTACCTGCGTTATCCTGCAATTCTCACAAACACATTAGTCCCTCAACTAGGTTCGTCGTCAATACTTCAAAACCAACTAGGGGTGGCACTAGATGCACTTACAATCTCCCCCTTTTTGGTGATTGATGACAAACTAGTTGAAGTTTTCAACAGGGAATATAATATGTGAAATTGTAAAGGATAAGGAATTGTCTTCATAAGTTGCAAGGGCTCCCCCTGAAGATGTGCATATAAGTAATTTGCTTTTGGAATGCAAATGCACATGGCAGGTTGTACTCGTGGAGATCCTCTTCAACTTATGATGACAATTCATTATGCATGAGAAGGTATGTGAATATAATGACATGCATAATGGAAAATGGACGTCTTCAAAATGATCAAAGTGCAGAATTTATCGTCACACATGCGAAATTTATCGTCGCATCACAAAGTAGCAAATAAGTAGCAGACGACCATCGAGTTTAGGTGTTACAACTCAAAGAACCAATTGTATCAAAATGAGAGTTGTAAACACGAGGCAAAATATAAAGCAACCGCCCATGTGGACCTGCTTGAAGACTATCAAACTCATATGCTTCTACCCCTTTTGTCAGTAAGGACCAAAAAGGTTTGAAGACATAGAGCATCAACTCGTTCCCATGAAGAGTAGGTGAAGCAGCAGGGTCGTCGGTGGTGTTCGGCGGTGCAGAAGAACTTGGAGCAGTGCCGAAGCGTGCTGAAGAAGGCGGCGGTGAAGTAGCATCATCTTCGTCCTCGATCACTCTGGCATTCACAGTTGCAGCAGAGGAAGAGAACTCAGAGTCTTCAAGAGATGGAGTTCGTCGCAACACTGCCCTTCGAGGAGGTGTGGAGTCAAACTTGAAGCGTTCAGAGAAACCATCCTCTTGAAGATCATCTTCAGAGCACATAAGTGTCAGCCCTTTCCAGGTGCGTCGAGAGGTTTCATGGGCAACAAAGGCATTCTTGGTGGCAAGATTGCGAATGCAGTTGACATCCACCAAGAGGCTTTGCATTTGGCGCTTCAGCCAGTCATGATGCCTATCCTGTTTCTGATGAAGAGCCACAGCTCTCGGTCATTGAGGACACGAGTGCGCTTCTTGGGTCGTTGGGCAATTGTGCTATCGGTGGTTTCAGTAAGGGCAGGATGTGGTGCACGTGTAGTTCCAGCCAAAGGATAAACATGAGTGACTGCTTCAACTCCTTTAATGTTCTGAGAAAAACTTTGATGCTCCGCATTCTGAAGACTAAGAGGCTCCTTGGGAGGCTCAGGATAAATGGCTTCAACGGACATATCCACATCAGGCAGAAAGATCCGATGATTGCGAGCAGATGGCTGATATGAGATAGCGGAGTGGAGTTTAATGAGCCGCATTATCCATGGAGCGTAGAACTTCAAGCCAAAAAGATCAGAGCCTGATGCAGCAAGTTGGCGGATGAAGAAGTCCTGTGTATTGAAGCATTTGCCATGAAGAATATAGAAGACCAAAGTCTTCATTGCACCTTCCATCTTGGCATGTGGAGAATGTCCTTTGATAGGCCAGAGAGTTCGCCTTATGATGTGATAAATAGTCCTTGGCAGATACTCAAGGTCTTCAACAAGAAACTCCTTAGGATATGCAGCATCTTGTGGCAATGGCTTCATCATACTGAGCATCTGACTCATGTTTGGTTCAGGCTTCTGAAAGATGCTCTCCATAGCTTCACTGTGAAGCTGACAGCCAGGTTCGTAGAGATCGCCATGAGTGGGCAGACCAGTGAGCTCAACGATATCAAAGGCTTTGGCTTTGTGATGAACATTTCATGTCATCCACTCGAGGACCCAAGTCTTCGGATCTCTGTTGTACCCACGGATGTGAAGTGTGGCATAGAATTGGAGCAGCAACTCTTCATTCCGGTGCTCTTGGTCGGTGACAAACGACAGCAATCCAACCTCTTTGAAGCAATCTAGAGCTTCTTCCAGACAGGGCAGACCAGCTATTGCTTCGATGTCAAGACGCTTATGTGGGAAGATGCAACCTTGATTGTACAGAATGCAGGAGTAATAGCTTCGCTGCGGATAGCTCCAGAACCGATCAGAAGATATTCTTTCCCTTGAGTAGGGGTTCTTGGAGCTACTGAAGAAGGCGTTGTCTGCTTTGAAGCCATTGACATTGAAGGATCCAGGTGCTGATGCAGGTCCTAGAAACCTGGGCAATCTTGGGATTGGCTTCTGTATCTGAGGCCTGTGCTCAACATGATAGTCAAACTGAGGACCAGCAGCAGGCGCAGGAACAAAAGTAGTAGTATCATTGGCTTCGTTGACTTCTGATGCTTTTGTTGGTGTAGGCTCCACATTGGCTTCAGCCATGACAGCGTCAGTGGCTTCATTGGTGTTGGTGGTGGCAGCCTCACGATTCTCAACCTCCACTTGATGAGCTGGAGGGTTGGTCACAGTCACGTTCTCCTCGAGAACAGCTTCTTGGTGAGACGGGGATGTAGCAGCGCTTGGGTTTCTTCTTCATCGGCTGATGCAGCCGGAATGTCTTCAGTAGCTTTAGCTTCAGACTCAGAGACTGGAGGCCTTGGTCCTTTGCGAAGCCTGCGTAACGCTGGCGACGCCTGTGGAGTTGGAGTTGGTTGGGCCTCAAAGTCATCTTCCTCTTGTGCTTGTGGGCGATCATCCCATGATGCATCCTGAGCAATTGGCGTCAGAGGACGACCAATGCTGATGAGTTCGCTGTGCGTTAGCACAGGCAATGATACCTGTTGGTGCTCGAGTTGAGGAAGAACTGCATCATTTTCAACATGGTAATGGTGACCAATGTCTTCAGTAGCGGTGGGATCAGCTGCTAGAAAGTCTTTAGCTTCATGAGCCTCTATGAAAGCAGGCTCATGGACAGTCAGTTGGCGCTCTTGATGTTCAGTGGCTGGGCGAACCATGGAGATGGGTTCAACAATCAAGGGCTCTGTGGGAGCAGCCTGTTCCTTCTTGGTCTTTCGCTTCTTCTTGGAGGGAGAAGTAGCAGAGGCTTCAGGATGTTTCCTCTTTCTGGCTTCAGCCTCAGCAGTCCTTGTCTTCTTCAGTTCTGAAGCGGTTGACCTGGCCTTTGGCTTCGAGCCAGTCATGCTAGTTGGGAAGACAATGGGATCTGCTTCCTGCCTTGGTGCGTCGGGTTCGGCCATAGCGGGCTTCTTCTTCTTCTTTGCAGCCATCCTGGGGTCGATGCCAGGACGCCCAAGGGCCTTGCGCTTCTCAGCCTCATTGTAGGCTTGCACACACTTGTCAGCCAGGCTCTTCATGCGCTCACGAGAACCTTGAGCTTCTTCATGCTTCTTGAGAAAGGCTTCTTTAAGCTCGTGCAGCATGATCTTGAAGTTCTTGACCTCTTGCACGCTGAGCTTGGCCATATGCTTCTTGAACTGAGCTTTCTCAAAGTCAATCTTCTGCTTCAGTTCGACGATGCGCTGAGCTAGAGCTAGCTCTGAAGCAATGGTGCCATGGAAGGCGACACTAAGACCAATGGGAAGTTGCAGATCTTCAAAGCTGAGGTTGGGCGTTTCAAACCACTCATCAATGAAGTGGTGGATGATTGCCACGTCAAAGAGAGGCAAATTATTGAAGATTTCTGCTTCTTCTTTGCTCTTGATCAGTTTCTCAAGAGCGTCATCTGCAAGATCTTCATCACTGGATAAATCAATGGCATCATTGCGCAGAATAGCAGCAGCTGTCAGTTCTTGGCCGGTGTGTGGCAGAGGCATCTTGACCTTCTGGGGCTTGGAGATGCGTGACAAGTCTTCAGACTGCACACTGTCTTCAGGAGGTGCAGTGGCCAGTGGCTTCGCCCGTGAGGTTTTTGGTGCAGAGGCAGGCTTTGAAGCTTTTGGCTGCTTCAGTTTCTTTGGCTTCGGCGCTGCAGGCGCTTCATCTGATTCAGCGTCATCTGCAGGCTCATTCACGGCTGTCCCTTGAACCACGATATGAGTGATGAGACCTTCCAAGTTGTAGAAGGGCCCAAGAAGATTGGGTTCAGCTTCACGAGTTCCATCGGCACGGGGAGCAGAGGGACCAGGGTTGAAGTCTAATCCCAAAGACTTCTTGTTCTGCTTCGCTGAGTTCTGGGCAAACTGAAAGTTGCGCTTGAACATATTGTCATCACGACACCATAGCAGTGACGATGGGTCAGCATCCGCAGGCTGTGGTCCACGGACCATGCAGGGATAGAAGCCTTGTTCAATGGCTTCATCTCTGGACCTGGGTTGAAGATTTTTGTAGAGGATGTCTCCCCATGGTCGCTTGATGGCATTCTTTTCAGCATATTCCTTTGTCACAAATCTATACTTGAACCACTGTTCTGCCCAATATCGTCGAATCCATTGGCTTGAGGCAGAGGCGAGGGCAGCGAGGCCACGGCGAGGCAGCAGCTCAGGCAGGGCAGAACCGGCACCGGCCTCGGACAGAGGTGACCAGAGGCCATGAGCAGACGGGTGGGACTGTCGGTCTCGATAGAGGAGTACGGGTCGAAGGTGGCTCGACGCAGCTATTGAAGCGGAAACTACCCGGGGCAGAGGCGCGGCAGCGAGGTAAACCAGCGAACTGTTTGAGATCCAGTAGCTCAAGGCGCGGATGGCGACGCCGCCTGGCCCGGGCGACTCAGGGCGCGGTTCGGATGATGGGGGCTCGTCTTGCAACGACAGCAGGCGGTTTTAGACCGTAGTTTCAAACTCCGGTGATTCAGCGGAAATGGCCGACCCGAACGGATTAATCCAGCACAAAAAACAGACGGAAAGCAACGGCGGCGCAGGTCCGGTTTGAGGCGGAGCGAGGCCGAGGCGGGCTGCAGTAGCGGCTCTGTGTGCCGGCGAGGCCGGTTCAGGTGCGACTGGTTTGACAAGGCGGCGGCTGACTCGAGGAGTGACTGCGATGGCCGTACCAGGTTAATGCACAGGCGGTTTAGAAATAGAGCAGAAACGCCCCGGGTTATCCTGCCTTCCCTTTGAACCTTTTGTAAGATCAATGCTTAACCAAACCGCCAGCACGTGCTAGCGTTGCTGCCGTAGTCTTCTCCATTGTCCAGTGTGGCCTCACAAATAATGTCTACTGATTTGAACTGTGTAATACTCCAGACAAGGGAGTATTTCTTTGTTTTCTGAATTGCCTGTTTCAATGTGTGATGGCTTCTGTTCTTTGCAACTAGCACCTTGATAGAGGAGTTGATAAACAGGCAAACCGGCGAGGCACGACTTGTCATAGCCAGAGCTGAGGCGGAGGCGAGGTCACAGGTGATGGCAAAGGCTAGTCTAGAAACGGGCTCCTCTTGACGAAGGCAGCTCGAAATGGCCGCAGGCGGGTCCGGAAGGCGGAGCGACCCAGAGACGAGGCCACTTGGGATTGAGTCCGAGTGGAGGTGGAACGGGTCAGGGCAACCCGGTGCAGCTGCCCCTGAGGAGGCCTGCGGTGAGGCGACTGGTGGCCCAACGTGCGGTGGCTCGAGGCGGAGGCAAGGCGGGTGAAGGTGATGGCGGCTCGACCGGGGCTGCTCAACAACGAGCAGCTGAGGCAGGCGACGGCTCAAGGATGTGCTTGCGGCAGCGGGAGCAAAGGCGAGGCTGCTTCGGCCATGGCGGCCCATGGCGGGCAGCGGTTCCGATACACCACGACGGCCGACTCGAAGGTGGCCGGCGGCGGCGATTTGAAGACGGAGCCCAACGCGGTTCAGCACGAGACATGCAACTTAAGTTCTGGTGGAGGCTAAACCGGCGAGCAGCTTGAAACTGCGGCACTTGGCGCGGTAACTCGGACATGGGCGTGGGCGTGGCTTGACTCGGAGGCGGCGTAACCTGGATTTTGATCCGGTTTTGAGGCTGCAGGACCGAGCTTGGGTGTGGTGAGCAGTAGGTGGCTCGGTTGCGCGTCTTGGGCGCATAGGTGAACCAGCCACATCAAGGGCACTCTGGCGGGTCGACGAGGTGCATCTGCTGCCGCGGCAGGTTGGAGTGGCGCGGCCGTGGCCGGTTCAGCGCGAGCGCACAAAGCAGTAGGAGTTCTAAGCAACAAGTCGAGGCGAAGCAGCATCTCGGCGCGGGGGCAGTCGACGACGTCCGGCAACTCAGCGTGTGGCAGCTGAACCGGCCGCAGCAGCGAGACCAGCTGGGGGGCACCTCAACCGATCTGAGGTGGAGCCATCCAATAAGTCAGGAGACCAGTGCGCGACCGGCGAGTCCGGGTCCGGATCAAGCTCGAGCAGCTGTCGGAGGCACGCCTGATTACGGCGGTTTAGGAACAAAGACAGAGGCAGGTTTCAGCAAGACGGGTCAATGGGGAATTCTCAACCCGTGGATTAATCTTCTTGTGGGCGGCAGGTAACATGGGTGCTGCGTACAGAGCAGCAGTTGCAACACGTCGGAATAGCCAAGATGGCTGCCGCTTTTAGGGATTTTCCATCGAGTAGAACCAACAAGAGCTGTGGTTACGATAACTTTGGTAGAACCTGCGCTCGGACGGATCACATTAACTTTAGTCGGTCTCGGAGAACGTGGCAAATAAATCGCCTCTAGTCAAACACCTCGCCTCGGACTCGGCGGATTATCACAGCGCGAGAGATGGCCGTACAACATGTAACCCTAAAATAGTTAATCTCATATATCCGCCACCGCAGAACACTTTCGTCAATCTTGACTGGTGAATTTGTAGTTGATATGAATTTTCCAACCCAGATTTTCGCTAAGCCGGAAATTTGCAAACTTCTCGAACCCTTAGAAAAGATCCCTCCAAGAACTCAACACCATCATGCGCGGGCCCCACGGTGGGCACCAACTGTCGTGGATTTGTCACGGCAGATGTCCTAGTGTGAGGACTTAGTCATGAGGCCAACACATCTATGTGGTAGCTAGAGAGGGGTTGAGCGGAATCGAGAGATGCAACACAAGACAAGGATTTAGACAGCTTTGGGCCCCGGGAAACATCATCCGGTAACAACCCTACATGTTGTTTGAGGCTAGGTCTCATTATCATCACGAGGGAGTCGTCGTAAACCGGCTCTCCCAGTTATGTCTAGCCCTAAGATTATTCCTCTCTCCCCTTGGGGTGCCCTACCCCTCCTTATATATGTTGAAGGGGCGGGTTACATGTAGAGTCCAACTCGGATTAAGACTTAAACTATTCTGACTTCTCTTCATGGGCTTCTTAACGTCTTGGACTTCATAACGTCTCGGGCTTCATAACTCCACTCGACTTATCAGCCGAGTTATGACAGTCAACAAGTTATCACTGTCTGCCGGTGTCGTGGTTTTGTCACGGCAGATGTCCTAGAGAAAGGACTTAGTCGTGGAGCCATCGCGACGGGTTAGCTTGAAGGGGTTAAAGCGGACACAAGGACGCAAGAGAGTTTATACTAGTTCGGCCCCTTTGATGAAGGTAAAAGCCTACGTCTAGTTGTGATGGAATTGATGGGGTTTCGATGACCAGGGAGCAAACAAGCTTCGCCTATGTCTCGAGTTGTTGTCGGTTGTCCTTGAACCGCCGCCGGGTCGTCCCCTTATATACACGGGTGACGCCCGTCGGTTCATAGAGTCCCAATACCGGCTCATAGATGTGTCCAGTTTGGTCTCTACTTATTCCTAACTTACAATACAAGTTAAATACCAACGCCGGTTTACGGCTACAGGCCTTGAACCGACTATGGGCCTTGAGCCCTCATCTGCCTTCTTGGGCTTTAATATACTTAACTACTGACGAAGTTAACCCGACCCAGATAGGCCGGTTTACGCCCAGTAGTGATATCCCCAACATTAGGCCCCAGATTGATTTGAACATGTTCATGTCAATCCTTTAGCAAAAATCTTCATCTTCAATATCTTCTTGTAGTTTGTTGAACCGCCGTGATGTCATATTCTCTGGTCGTTGTAAACCGGTGGGACGTCACCTGTTATAAAGGACCTTAATAGGTTTGCGACAATTAAGGCGACATCTTCGTTTCCAAACCCACGGTCCCTTGATTTTCGCGCCTGACTCCTGTTCCTTGCCTTATAAATAGGACCAAAGGGTCATTTCTTTTTCCCCTCCATACCCTTGTGCTTCGTCTTCCTCGCGTCGCCCAGCTTCGGAGCTCCGCCGCCACCATCAACCTCTGCATCAACCTTGGCCGCTGCATCAACCTGGCGCACTAGAGCACCGCGGCAACCTTCCGCATATTTCTCATCTCCAGTAAGTCTTCTGTTCTTTTCAACACAGATCTGCTCTAGGGTTTCATGTTCTTCTAGTGTTCATCGCCTGTTTCATGTTCATATGATAACTCCTAGATGCATCTGTAAATCCTTACTCTGTGTAGCAGTAGTTTTTAGCATCCGCCTTCAGTTTCATGCCTCAAGACCATAGATCTATATGTATCTCTGCCCATTGATTCAGTATTGTTCTTTGTTGAACCTTGAATATTTTCCTTATCTTCTGAACTTGCTTCAGATCCGTCGCTGTAAAGAAGTCTTATGAAATCTGTTTCTGTAAAATTACTCATCTGCTTCAATGTTTAGACCAGGCGGTTTAACTTTGTAGAAAAAATTGCCAAACCGGTATATACCATTAGTCCCCTTGTTGAACCGCAAGATGTTGTTGCTTCATAAAACTCCGGTTTAGATAGATCTGTCTCCGGTTTAACATTGCACATACCAATGTACCTTAATCAATGCATTTTTGAACCAGGATCACCTACCTTGTAGATTTCATCATGGCCAAGCAAGTATATGAGTGCAACTGGGTTCCTTCTCGCGTCACAGAGGGTCAACTGGATGATTTAGTCCTAATCGGCGCCTTAGGCAGCAAAGATACCATCCATTGGAGGGCTCCTGGAAAAGAATGCCCTCCCACACCTCAAGAAGGAGAGGTCGTCGTTTTTGTAGATCACTTAGCCCCGGGCTTTAAGCCGCCCGGTTCTAAATTTTACCGGGATGTTTTAGCCGATTTTCAACTCCACCCACAAGACACTGGTCCCAACTCTGTTACAAATATGTGTCACTTCCAAGTGCTCTATGAGGCGTTCTTTCAAGAGGAGCCCATAGTGGAGTTGTTCAGAGACTGTTTCCATCTAAACCGCCGTACTGAGTTCTGATGGTTCCAATACGGAATTGGGCAGTGTGGCGATTCAGAAAAGGAAAGAGGTCACATACCCTCATGCCAAGCTGCATAGCCACCCCAAAGAGTGGAATCAAACATGGTTCTATTGCAAAGACACCTCCCCTGCTGGTGAAAATCCTTTGCCTGGCTTTCGTCCGGAGCGGCTTAGCAATACACACCCCTTTCCGCAAAGGTTGACTGCCAAGGAGAGAAGCAAATATGCTCCTCAACTGTCCAAGCTCAGAGCCTTTATGGCCAACGGTTTAACAGGGGTTGATCTCGCTCGCTGTTGGATATCATGGAGCATACTACCCCTTAGTCAGCGCTCCGATTTGATGTGCGAGTATACCGACAGTGTTGATGACCCACTGCGACATGCTAACATCCAGCTCACCGACGAAGAAATCACAGAGGCTGTGAACAAGATGCTGAATGAACCGGAACACATCTGTGCTAAAACCGGCCTGCTTCCCTTCTGTGCCACCAACAAACCGCCAGCTGTAAGAGTTTGATTTTTCTTTTTGCTGAACCTGTTATTGATATATCTGGTCATTGTTTAATATCAGTGTCTGTGTAACCAGGGCAATGATCCGTTTTGGAGCAAGAAACTGCCGCAGGAGAAACCAGAAAAAACCAGACAAACCGGAAAGATCAACCCGGCAAAAGACTAAAGCTGTGAAGAAGACTGCCCACAGGAAAAGAACCACTGCATCCTCTAATACGGCCCCTGATGATGATATGGATAATCCGGACCTTGAGGTAGGGCTTGACTCACTTGGCTTATTTTTCATGCATATTATTGATGGTGATATTTGTCAAGATGATGCCGAAGCCAGCCATGCTGATGCTGCAGAGATAATTATTCTCTCTTCCGATTCAGAACCTTTGCCTTCACTAAAAATCCATCAGGCAAACCGGAAAGTTAAATTTTCTCATCCTCTTGCTTACTTGGATCCCAAATTTCTTATGAAGACCCAACAGCACGAAGCTCGCCGCACAACCCGGCACAGAGGCAAGGTAGTTACCTCCACCGGTTTACTGAACAGTCCGGTTCAGAAATGCCGTTCAGAGGTCTCTAATTTGCTTGTCAATGCTTGTCCTAAAGCGGGCTGTTTTCGTCAACCTCTTAATCCATCTGACTCCGATTATCAGGTTACTTCCCACTCATCCTCTGGCGAGTCATCAGCTACTCAGCTGCCACCGCTCAAAATGGTGCTTGGGTAAGCCATACTTATCTTAATATGTCCGGTACATCACCTTGGAACATATGCTGTATTTGACTTTGTTATTCCTTTCAGGGCCAAGCCTAGGCCGAGCAAAAAAGCTCGCCTGGATAAAGCGGCCGAGGAGGATGTCGTCCCTGAACCGGGCAAAACACCAGATCTTGAAGCAGCTATTCCTGAAGACATACCCAATGATCCACCGCAGTGAGATGACGATCTTATTGCTGAAGAGAGGCCTATTGATACCTCAAGTCCTGTCAACCAGCCCACAAGCCCCATCCGGATTGAGAAATCCACCAATCCAACAAAGTGTACTGATAAGCCAACGGCCCCAGTTCAAACCGGTGATGCCAAGGATGATGAGGTTGTCATTACTGGCATTGGTCACACAGAGCCAGGCGATCCTGTCGCTTTGTCTAAACATACTGCCAAGGAAGAATTTGCTGCCTTTGGAAAAGGCAAGTGGAATGTTGATCTGGCGACTTACGCTGCTCTGAACGCCCAAGACATCCATTCCGGCTATCTGAACCGGCTGTATACCAGTCGTGACTATGAAGTCGGTCTGGTTAACATGATGAAAGATAAATGTGAGGTAACTTCCATATGCTCTCTCCTGCTTGTATGCTTCAATTCTTGCTGACTCTCCTAGCCCCCAAGGGCCGGTTTGTAATCTTCTTTCAACCGGGACTTACTAATATAAATCTTAATGCCTCGAAATTCGCTGATGTAGCCCCCAAGGGCCGGTTCAACTTAGTGTAGTTAAACCGGGACTTAAGTAATTAATATCTCCGCATCAGAACTTTTTTGAACAAATAGCCATTAGCCCCCAAGTGCCAAGTTGAATACTTGTATTGAGCTTGGGACTTTGTAATCAATTGAAAGATGACGATCAAATAGGCATTAGCCCCCAAGCACCAAGTGCATAACTTGTCATGTGGTTGGTGCTTCAATTCTTGCACTGCTTGCTGAATCATATAACTGTCTGTATGCAGGCTGAGCTGAAGACAAAAGAGATCCAAATCGCCGATCTCCAAGAAAATCTGAAGTCCCGATAGACTGAAACCTCAAAAGAAAAAGAGGAGTTGATCGGCACCTTAAGCGCCATGGAACAGCTTAAGAAGAATTTCAAGAAGGAGCGGGCGGATTGGGCTACTGAAAAATCCGCTTTAACCAAACGAGCAGAAGACGCCGAGGCTGCACTAAAACCGGTGGTGGATGAACTGACCAGCATAAAGCGGCACGTGCATGCCATGACCACTACTATCTTTGGTAAGCCGGTTTGATTTTTCAATTGATTCTGCCATCTTACAGAGCTACCGGTTTGTTAACCCTTGGTGATATTTCAGGGACACGCATTGGTCACTTGAGGTCAAATGTGCGGAAGAAATTGAAAGCCGCCTACACGTTGATCGAACAACTGTACACTGGTGCACAACGAATCATCTGTACTGCATCCCACAACAAGCTGGCGCCCACTTTGATTCAGGACACTCTGATGAAACTGTCGGTGCTTCCTGCCCGGGTTGAAGAGCTGAAGAAATCTGCTGCTCGAACCGGTGCGATCAATGCCTTAATCCGGGCAAAAGCTTGGGTGCCGGATTTTGACCCTATTGAAGCGGCTCAGGGCTATCCCAACTTGAAGGAAGACGGGTCAGAGTTTCGTGAAGCGGATCTGCAAGCAATAAACTGGGAGGTGCATCCGCTAGCTTGTCAATTGGCTGAAGAAGCAGACTTGTCTCATTATCAAGCCCAATATGACAATCAAAACAAGCGAGTAGCTGCACCAATTCATGAAGCAGAAAATCTTATCCCTCCAATCCATAAGCATACTTACGCTCCCGATATTGACCCGTCGTTGCTGATCCATGATGAAGCTGTCTTTCAAGCATTAATGGGAATCGACTGGACAACTGTTGATTTCCAGCCGCTGGGTAGAGAAACTTAAGCTGAAGTGGCGCGGGATGACCCACAACCATCAGGCCGGGCTAGTGACCAAGCTTGAACCGGAAGCCGGTTTAAAACTGCTTCTCCCTTGCGAAAAACAATGATCTTATTGTGGGCACCGTGTTGCCTTGTAATAGGCTAGCTGATACTTTTGATGCTGATATGCCTTCGTGCATAATTACTGCAACTTGCTCTTCCTTTGGGTGATGAACTTTCCAAAGTACTTTCTGCAATAAAAATCTTAAAGTGCCACTGCGGTTGTACCGTCAGGCGGAATATGATGTCTGCATACATGAAATCAAAACATCCGAATTTTTTAAGTATATGACCAAATTTTGAGATACATAATACCTGCCATCGCTGGACGTGAAGTTAGCTTGGCCAATCTTGAAGCGGAGTTTTATAAACCCACACTGTTGGAGGAGATAGCAGATCCTGTATATATATGATGCCGGTTTACCATGTAAACCGTGCCAGGTTATAATAAACACCGTGTTACTCCGTAATAGGATGTTAACAAAAAATCAAACTGAGCAAATAGTCTCCGGATTAAAATGGACCGTGTTCCGTCAATTGACAGTTTGAACCGGCTTAAAACTTTGTCGGTTTAAAAAACGCAATAAAAAGAAAGAAATATCTTTCAAAGAAAAATGTGAAGCAAAGGCAATGACAAAACCGTTTGCAAAAAGAGGCTTATTTGAGCTGATCAGATGGCGTTACCATGGTCGGACACGACCAAGCTCCCGATAGGTGTAGCTATGGTTCAAGTCAGCCAGGTCCCCAAATGAAACCGTGTCATTTATGCCGATCAAGTGGCATGGCAATGGTTCGGGTTCGACCAAGCCTCCAAGTGATTCTGTGGCCTTAGGCCGATCAAGAGGCATGACTGGTTCAGACGTGACCAAGTCCCCAAGTGATCTGGTGGCTCTCGCCTATCAAGAGGTATTGCATTGGTTCGGACACGACCAAGCCCCCAAGTGATATAACATGATGCTTTTGAAAAGCTAACTCAAGGGGTAAACCGGAGGCCGCTTTAGAACAACTCCGTGTAACCACACATGATGTAAAAGAACAGATACCCCGCTTTAGCTGAGGTTCCGGTTTATATATTTAATCATAATATATACATCATCGTAATATGTACATAAGTGGAGCCAATGGCTCAGGTATAGTAAGGCCGAAGATGAGCTATGTTCCACGGCCTGTTGGTCTCTTCCTCTGATGTACGAGAGTCTTTATGCTCTCGAATATCGATCAGATAGTATGACCCGTTGTGTAGATTCTTGCTGACCACAAAAGGTCCCTCCCAAGGTGGGGATAGCTTATGCATATCAGTCTGGTCTTGGATGAGCTGAAGCACCAAATCTCCCTCTTGAAAGGTTCTGGTTTTAACTCGGCGACTGTGATAACGACGAAGATCCTGTTGGTAAATCGCTGAGCGAGCAGCTGCTATGTCACGCTCCTCATCCAACCGGTCCAAAGCATCTTGCCGTGATGTCTCGTTGTCCGCTTCAACATAAGCCGTCACATGAGGTGAATCATGACGGATATCACTGGGGAGAACCGCCTCCGCTCCATAGACCATGAAGAATGGTGTGTATCCTGTTGATCTGTTGGGTGTGGTATTGATGCTCCATAACATAGATGGTAATTCTTCTACCCAACAACCCAGTGTTCTCTGCAAAGGAACCATAAGACGGGGCTTGATGCCTCTCAGAATCTCTTGATTAGCCCTTTCTGCTTGACCATTGGACTGTGGGTGTGCCACTGATGAAACGTCAAGCCGGATGTGCTCCCGTTCGCAGAAATCCTTCATGGCACCCTTGGACAAATTGGTACCATTATCTGTGATGATACTGTGTGGAAAGCCAAACCGGAAAATCACTTTTTTGATAAACTGGACCGACGTGGCCGCATCACACTTGCCAACCGGTTCTACCTCCACCCACTTTGTAAACTTGTCAACCACCACCAGAAGGTGGGTCTTCTTATCTTTGGACCTTTTGAAAGGCCCAACCATATCCAGCCCCCATGTCGCAAATGGCCAAGTAATTGGAATCATTCTCAATTCTTGAGCCGGCACATGAGCACGTCTTGAAAACTTTTGGCAACCGTCACATTGTCTGACCAGATCCTCCGCATCAGCATGAGCAGTTAACCAATAGAAGCCATGGTGAAATGCTTTAGCTACCAAAGATTTTGAACCGGCATGGTGACCACAATCTCCTTCGTGGATCTCACGCAAAATTTCACAGCCTTCTTCAGGAGACACACAGCGTTGAAACGCCCCTGATATACTGCAATGATGCAACTCGCCATTGACAATAGTCATGGACTTGGACCGCCGGACTATCTGTCGGGCTAGAATCTCATCCTCTGGTAACTTGCCCCGGTTCATGTACGCCAGGTAAGGAAGCGTCCAATCCAGAATGACATGAAGAGCTGCCACCAATTGAGCCTCCGGATCAGGAATAGCCGAATCCGCTTCACCAGGGAGCTTGACCGACGGGTTGTGCAGCACATCCAGAAAAACATTGGGCGGGACCGGTTTGCGCTGAGAGCCCAGCCGGCTTAAAGCGTCCGCCGCTTCATTCTTCCGTCGGTCCACGTGGTCCACCTGATAGCCTTTAAAATGACCTGCAACAATATCCACCTCACGATGATATGCTGCCATGAGTGGGTCCTTGGAGTCCCAAGTGCCAGACACTTGTTGAGCCACGAGGTCCGAGTCACCGAAGCACTTAACTCGACTTAGGTTCATCTCTTTAGCCATCCGGAGACCATGGAGCAAGGCTTCATACTCAGCTGCATTGTTAGTACAAGGAAACATTAAGTGGAGAACATAACAAAACTTATCACCTCGTGGGGAAGTTAATATGACTCCAGCCCCCGAGCCTTCCAATTGCCTGGATCCGTAAAAATGGATGGTCCAATATGTGTGATCCGGCTTTTCCTCAGGTGCTTGCATTTCCGTCCAATCATTGATGAAATCAACCAGTGCTTGAGACTTCACCGCCGTCCGAGGCACATACTTCAATCCGTGCGGCCCAAGCTCTATAGCCCACTTGGCAACCCGGCCAGTCGCTTCCCGGTTCTGGATGATATCCCCCAAAGAAGCAGAACTGACCACCGTAATTGGGTGCCCTTGGAAGTATTGCTTAAGCTTCCGGCTTGCCATAAAAACTCCGTACACCAGCTTCTGCCAATGCGGATACCTTTGCTTGGACTCAATGACTACCTCGCTGATATAATAGACCGGACGTTGAACTAGATGCTCCTTACCTGCCTCCTTTCGCTCCACCACAATAGCCACGCTGACAGCACGAGCATTAGCAGCAACATATAGTAGTAACGGCTCCTTGTCAATGGGAGCGGCGAGCACAGGCGGATTGGCCAATTGCCGCTTTAAGTCCTCAAATGCTTCATCAGCAGCAGAACTCCAGACGAACTGATCCGTCTTCTTCAACATCTGATACAAAGGGATTGCCTTCTCACCAAGGCGGCTGATAAACCGGCTTAACGCGGCAATCCGGCCTGCCAGGTGTTGAACATCATTGATACACTTCGGTTTAGCCAGGGAGGTGATGGCTGTGATCTTCTCCGGATTAGCCTCAATTCCCCTGTTGGACACCAGAAAACCCAATAACTTGCCCGCCGGTACACCAAAGACACACTTGTCCGGATTACACATCATCTTGTACGTCCTTAGGTTATCAAAGGTTTCCTTCAAATTGTCAACCAGAGTCTCCTCCCTAGACTTAACCACGATATCATCCACGTAAGCATGTACATTATGGCCAATCTGTTTGTGAAGACAATTTTGTACACACCGTTGATAAGTTGCCTGGGCACTTTTGAGCCCAAAGGGCATAGACACATAGCAGAAGGCTCCAAAGGGAGTTATGAATACCGTCTTCTCCTAGTCCTTAACTGCCATTTTGATCTGATGATAGCCAGAATATGCATCCAAAAAACTTAAACGCTCACAACCCGCCGTAGCATCAATGATTTGATCAATACGAGGGAGGGCAAAAGGATCTGCAGGACAAGCCTTATTAAGATCTGTGTAATCCACACACATGCACCAGGTGTCGTTTTTCTTAAGGACTAGCACCGGATTGGCAAGCCACTCAGGGTGAAAAACTTCAACAATAAAACCAACTGCTAAGAGCCTGGCTACCTCTTCTCCAATCGCCTTGCGTCTTTCTTCGTTAAACCGGCGGAGGAACTGTTTCACCGGTTTGTATTTAGGATCCACATTAAGGGTGTGCTCAGCGAGTTGCCTCGGTCACCTAGCATGTCAGAGGGCTTCCATGCAAAAATGTCCCGATTCTCATGGATGAACTTGATGAGCGCGCTTTCCTATTTCGGATCCAAGTTGGCACTGATGCTGAACTGCTTGGACGAATCGCCAGGTACGAAGTCAACAAGCTTAGTTTCTGCTGCCGATTTGAACTTCAGGGCCGAATCATGCTCCGTAGTTGGCTTTTTTAATGGAGTCATGTCCGCCGGATCAACACTATCCTTATAATACTTCAGCTCCTCGGTGGCACAAACCGACTCTGCGTAAGCCGCATCTCCTTCCTTGCACTCCAAAGCGATTTTACGGCTTCCGTGAACCGTTATTGTCCCCTTGTAACCCGGCATCTTGAGCTGCAAATACACATAACAGGGCCGTGCCATAAACTTGGTGTAGGCCGCTCGCCCAAACAGGGCGTGATATGGACTTTGGATTTTCACCACTTCAAACGTCAATGTCTCCGACATGGAATCATGATCATCCCCAAAGGCCACTTCCAGAGCTATCTTACCAACAGGATATGCTGACTTGCCAGGTACTACACCGTGGAACACCGTATTAGACGGTTTGAGATTTTTATCTGTTAGTCCCATACGACGGAAGGTCTCATAGTATAAGATATTAATGCTGCTCCCTCCATCCATGAGCACTTTGGTGAACTTGTAACCTCCCACCTGAGGTGCCACCACCAGAGCCAACTGACCCGGATTATCAACCTGGGGAGGGTGATCCTCTCTGCTCCATATGATTGGCTGTTCAGACCAGCGTAGATAACGGGGCACGCCCGGTTCAACAGAGTTGACTGCCCGCCTTTGAACCTTCCAGTCTCGCTTGTCCAAGCTAGTGGTGAAGACATTGTACTGCCCACTATTCAATTGCTTTGGGTTGCTCTGGTAACCTGACTGTTGCTGCTGCTGGTTATAACCACCCTGGTTGTTCTGATTATTTTGATTATTATGTCCGCCCGGATTACCATTAAATCCTGAACCGGAATTTCCTCCATCGTAACCCGGCCCGGATCCTGAGCCACCGCCGGAGCCGTGATCATACCGGAAAGCATTAGAATTCTTGAACTCCTACATAATAAAGCAATCCTTCCAAAGGTGGTTTGCTGGCACCTCCTTCGTCCCATGTCTTGGACAGGGCTGGCTCAGTAGATAATTTAGGCGATCCGGGTTAGGGTTGGGTGCCCCACTGCGATTTTTCGGTTTACCCTTGCATCGCTGGCCATTGTCCTGGGCGTTGGTATTAGCCACAAAGTCCATGTTACCATCCGCTTTACGCTTGCCTCCACCACCATTGCCTGCCCAGTGATGTTGCTGACCTTTGGAGTTGCTGTTCCTCTTTCCCTTCCCTGCCTTGTCATCATCAGATTCGGGATCCTTGGTACTATCAGAATCAGCGTACTTTACCAAAGCAGCCATGAGGGTCCCCATGTCAGTGCAATGGCGCTTCATCCGTCCCAACTTCAGCTTTAGGGGCCCAAACTGGCAGTTGCCTTCTAGGGTTAAGACTGAGGTGTCAGCGTTGATGCGGTCTGATGAATGCAACACTTGTGAGACCCGGCGCACCCAATGAGTTGTCGATTCTCCTTCCTCCTGGACACAGGCAGCTAAGTCTACTATCGACATGGGCTGCTTACATGTATCCTTGAAATTATTGATAAACCGGGCTCGTAATTGGGCCCATGAACGGATAGAATTGGCCGGTAAGCTTTTTAACCAAGTGCGGGCCGTTCCTTCAAGCATCATGGTGAAGTATTTCGCACATGCCGCATCATCCACATCCAGCATCTCCATGGCCATCTCATAGCTCTCCACCCATGTCTCTGGGGGTTGATCCATCGTGTAATTTGGTACCTTGCGCGGGCCCTTGAAATCCTTGGGTAGGCGCACATTGCGTAAAGCGGGGACAAGGCAAGGCACCCCCAAAGAGCTAGAAGTAACACCGGGTTCGACCGAAATAGTTGGACGAACAGGCGTAAGCTGCCGAGCCTGATATTGTGCGGCTAACTCGGCCTCCCTGCGTGCTCGGGCCCGGTCCACCACCTCCTGAGCGTTATCAGCACCACCCGCCGGGTTGTTGCCGCAGGGTGCTCCACGTCGTTCATTACTTGACACTGTCGGTTCCTCCATACGCCTGCTATAGCTCCGGCTTGGGCGAGGGGTCAAGTGGATCCGGTCGCAGCTGTACGAGTATGCTTCCTGTTGGTCCAAAGCTGTCCTAAGAAGCTCCTTGACCCGTCGCGTCTCTATCGCCTGCGGTGAGTGACCTTCAATTGGAATGGCCTCCAGCCGTGCAGCAGCGGCGACGAGATTGTCCATTGGGTTGGAGTAGTGACCCGGAGGTGTTGAAACAGCCTGAGGTATAACGGTGTTTTGACGAGGCGGATCCATCCGACGAGGCTGAACCGGCGCACCGGTCCCAGGAGCTTCCGCCCGGTTTCCCTCCAGCGGATTACTGGTTCCTGCTCCCGGGGTGTTGAAAAGGTCTCTGGCCTCGAAAACTGGAGGCAAACGGGATCGGTACTTCCTCCTCATGACTTCATGCGATGCGTTCTGGTCCAACATGAGCATGTAGGCTTGTGCGTCTAGAGCGGCCCGCTCTGTGGCCATCCTGGTATCCTCAGCTGCCAGGTCCGCCTTGGCCTGGGTGATCTGTTCCCTTACCTTTGCAATCTCCGTGTTGTGGACGTCCTGATCCGCCGGATTAGCTTCCGCCATAAGCACAGCCAATGCATCAAATAACTCTGATAGAACTTGAGCCGGCGGGCACACAGGGCCTCCTGCCCCGGCAGCCATCAACACTGCTAAACCGGAGGTTGTTGCCGCAATGGTCTAAGAATGAAGCGCTGCTTGTGTGCCGGCCATGAATATTCCAACTCGGTTGGGCAGATCAGAGGGGTCCGGAATACTGTCGCCGTTGGAACAGCCCCCAATCCGGCCATCTTGTAGCTGATATAGAGATTTGGTTTCTCCGGTTGATGACTCATCGCTGGAGTAAATGACGGTCTCGCAGCCAGATCCCAATCCATCCTCATGACCTCCTCCATGGATGACTCCCACGAAGGCATGCTTCATGGACGGTTTATGTTGGGTTTCGTAGTAATTTCAAAAAAATTCCTACGCACACACAGGATCATGTGATGCATAGCAACGAGGGGAGAGTATTGTCTACGTACCCAACGCAGACCGACTGCGGAAGCGATGACACGACGTAGAGGAAGTAGTCGTACGTCTTCTCGATCCAACCGATCAAGTACCGAAACTACGGCACCTCCGAGTTCGAGCACACGTTCAGCTCGATGACGATCCCCGGACTCCGATCCAGCAAAGTGTCGGGGAAGAGTTTCGTCAGCACGACGGCGTGGTGACGATCTTGATGAACTACAGCAGCAGGGCTTCGCCTAAACTCCACTACAGTATTATCGAGGAATATGGTGGCAGGGGGCACCGCACACGGCTAAGGAATAGATCACGTGGATCAACTTGTGTGTCTTTGGGGTGCCTCTACCTCAGTATATAAAGGAGCCAAGGGGGGAGGGGGCGCCGGCCAAGAGAGAGAGGCGCAGGAGGAGTCCTACTCTTACCGGGAGTAGGACTCCCGCCCCCCCCCCAATCCTATTCCAACTAGGATTCCCAAGGGGGAAAGAGGGAGAGGGGTGGCCGGCCACCTCTCCTAGTCCTAATAGGACTAGGGGAAGGGGGGAGGCGCGCAGCCCCCTTGGGCTGCCCCTTTCTCCTTTCCACTAAGGCCCATGAAGGCCCATATGGCTCCCGGGGGGTTCCGGTGACCTCCCGGTAACCCGGTAAAATCCCGATTTCACCCGGAACACTTCCGATGTCCAAACATAGGCTTCCAATATATCAATCTTTATGTCTCAACCATTTCGAGACTCCTCGTCATGTCCGTGATCACATCCGGGACTCCAAACAACCTTCGGTACATCAAAATGCATAAACTCATAATATAACTGTCATCGTAACCTTAAGCGTGCGGACCCTACGGGTTCGAGAACAATGTAGACATGACCGAGACACGTCTCTCGTCAATAACCAATAGCGGGACCTGGATGCCCATATTGGCTCCTACATATTCTACGAAGATCTTTATCGGTCAGACCGCATAACAACATACGTTGTTCCCTTTGTCATCGGTATGTTACTTGCCCGAGATTCGATCGTCGGTATCCAATACCTAGTTCAATCTCGTTACCGGCAAGTCTCTTTACTCGTTACGTAATACATCATCTCACAACTAACATATTAGTTGTAATGCTTGCAAGGCTTATGTGATGTGTATTACCGAGAGGGCCCAGAGATACCTCTCCGACAATCGGAGTGACAAATCCTAATCTCGAAATACGCCAACTCAACATCGACCATTGGAGACACCTGTAGTACTCCTTTATAATCACCCAGTTACGTTGTGACGTTTGGTAGTACCCAAAGTGTTCCTCCGGCAAACGGGAGTTGCATAATCTCATAGTCATAGGAACATGTATAAGTCATGAAGAAAGCAATAGCAACATACTAAACGATCGTGTGCTAAGCTAATGGAATGGGTCATGTCAATCAGATCATTCAACTAATGATGTGACCTCGTTAATCAAATAACAACTTATTGTTCATGGTTAGGAAACATAACCATCTTTGATTAACGAGCTAGTCAAGTAGAGGCATACTAGTGACACTTTGTTTGTCTATGTATTCACACATGTATTATGTTTCCGGTCAATACAATTCTAGCATGAATAATAAACATTTATCATGAAATAAGGAAATAAATAATAACTTTATTATTGCCTCTAGGGCATATTTCCTTCAGTTTAACCCGGGCAGATCGCGCACGCTGAGCCGTTTCGACAAGGTCGGTGCAGATATCCGGCTCAGGGCCCGGTTCTCCGGTCTTGCCGATGAAAACGTGTATGCCACCAAAGGGGACCCGGTACCCGTACTCAACTGATCCGGCCTCGGGGCCCCAGCCTGCATCGTCGATGTAAAGCTTGTCGCGACGACTCTTAGTCATCCGGCCTATGGCGTAGCCCTCGAGTCCTTCAAAGCAGCCCTCCAAGAACTTGAAACCATCATGCGATAGCCCCACGGTAGGCGCCAACTGTCGTGGTTTTGTCACGGCAGATGTCCTAGAGAAAGGACTTAGTCATGGAGCCATCGCGACGGGTTAGCTTGAAGGGGTTAAAGCGGACACAGGGACACAAGAGAGTTTATACTAGTTCGGTCCCTTCGATGAAGGTAAAAGCCTACGTCTAGTTGTGATGGAATTGATGGGGTTTCGATGACCAGGGAGCAAACAAGCTTCGCCTATGTCTCGAGTTGTTGTCTGTTGTCCTCGAACCGTCGCCGGGTCGTCCCCTTATATACACGGGTGACGCCCGTCGGTTCACAGAGTCCCAATAACGGCTCATAGATGTGTCCGGTTTGGTCTCTACTTATTCCTAACTTACAATACAAGTTAAATACCAACGCCGGTTTACAGCTACAGGCCTTGAACCGACTATGGGCCTTGAGCCCTCATCTGCCTTCTTGGGCTTTAATATACTTAACTACTGACGAAGTTAACCCGGCCCAGATAGGCCGGTTTACGCCCAGTAGTGATATCCCCAACAGCCGGTTTATGATGGTCTGCCATTTTATGATTGCCTGCTGAGTTATCATCTGACTTAACTCCTGCCGGGTTATCATCTGACTTAACTCCTGTCGGTTTACCAAGTACCAGCCGGGTTATAACTCCGGCTAGGTCATACCACGGGGTATATCCCTGACACGGTGCCACCATGTCAAGACCGCGTGCCGCCTGCGGCGGCGGTGCGTCGGCATCAAGATCTAGTTCTGCCCCCGCGACGGGCTCCGGCAGCCACAGCAGGCTGCCGCGCCTTCACCCCAGAGCTGTGTAGCATGGTCTGGCCAGACAAGTTCAAGCCAGACCTGCCTCTGTGCTACGACGGCATCCCCGACCCTGCGGAGTTCCTGCAGCTTTACGAGCTAAGCATCGAGGCGAAAAACAGCGATGAGAAAGGCATGGCGAACTCGTTTCTCATGGCTCTCAAGGACGACGCTCGCTTGTGGCTCCTGAACTTGCCCCCGGGCTCAATCTTCTCCTGGGACCAGATGCGCGACCACTTCGTCACCAACTTCCAGAGCACTCGCGACCGCCTATCGGCCGCGGGTGACCTTCGCCGCATCAAGCAGCAGCCTGGAGAGACCCTGCAGAAGTACATCCAGCACTTCAATAGCGTTCGCCTCAATATTCCCTAGATGAAGGGCAAGGCCATCATCTCTGCGTTCTCTGATGGCGTTTCCGACGTCAAGATGAAGGAGGAGCTCGCCATCCATGAGGAGCTATGCACGGCACTAGAGCTGTTAAACCTGGCGACCAAGTGCGCATGAGCTGAGGAGGGGCGCCTCTCCCTCCTCGAGCTCCCTAGTGTCGACACAGAAGAGAAGAAGGCCAAGGCCAAGGACGTAAAGCGCAATGGGGTGGCTGTGCTCGTGGTGGAGCCAGACACGAAGCGTGGCTGGGACCTCCCCGAGTCGTCCAAGAGCAACCGTCCGTTCTGTGCCTTCCACAACATACACAGCCACAACACAAACGATTTCCCAGAGCTCAGTGCCATTCGAGATGGACGCTTTAGTCGACGCCCCAAGCTTAACGATTGGGGCTACGTCCGAGGAGGAGGACGAGGTGCAGGACGCTGGGACGACCGCGGCCCCCGGCAGGAGTGGTGCGAACGGCCTCGCGAGGACCACTGGCTGGAACAGCCTCGCGAGGGCGCCTGGAGGGACCAGCCTCGTGAGGACCGTCCTCAGGGCAATGTTGGCCTCCCTCCGCTACCACCACCAAGAAGGAATGATGACCATCAGCAGGACGAGGTGGCTGGGGGCTTCCAGGAGCCACGTGCTATCGCCTGCATCTTGGGCGGTGCTCGGGCCCCAGCTTCCTAGTGCACCTTCAAATAGATTGCTCGCGAGGTGAACGCGGCCCTCCCCAAGCTCGAGGCCACGCGCCCACTCAGGTGGTCCAAGTATGCCATCACCTTCAGCTCGGCGGACCAGCTCAAGTGCGCAGCAACTGTCGGTGTCCTCCTGATGCTCTGTTCACCCGTCATCAGCAACGTCCAAGTCACCAAGACCCTCATCGACGGCGGCAGAGGGCTCAATGTCCTGTCCGTCGAGACATTCGACAGCCTCCAAGTGCCATACGATCAGATGCAGCCTACCAAACCCTTCTCGGGAGTGACTGATGGCTCCACCACCCGATAGGGCAGATCCGCCTACCTGTCACCTTCGGCCAGAGCGACAACTACTACATAGAGCTCATCGACTTCGACATCGCCCACATCCGTCTGCCGTACAACGCCATCCTTGGGTATCCAGCATTGGCCAAGTTCATGGCAGTGACCCACCATGGCTACAACGTCCTCAAGATGCTAGGAAGCGGCGGAATCATCATAGTCCCCTGCGAAGAAAGAGATGCGGTGTGCTCCCTGGAGCACGCCTTCCAAGCCGCAGCAATCGAAGACCCCGACAGCGAGAGCACCATGTACCCTCCTGAGGCCATCCCTAAGAAGAAGAAGCAACTACTCCATACAGGGCGTCAGGAGAGCGGCGTCTCCAGCGACACCACCTCAGGATCCATGCCCGCACCTGGGGCGCCTCCCTCCCTCGCATAGGAAGGTGCGCCCTCCTCAGGAAAGGCTCGGGGGCTCTCTTCTGGAGGGCCTTAGACCTAGCCAACATCACGAGGGAGGCGCTCGGGCACCACGTGGAGGCGTGCTTCGCTGCACGTTTCCCTCAAGAAGGCACAAGGCAAGGAGCGCCAGGTGCTCAGGAGTTCATCACCCAGGCAATCCAGGGGCTTCAGGAAGCGAGGACCATACGCGGCGACCACCGCCCACCACCCGACGCAGCTTCCCATCCTGGCGAGGACGGCGGGATGCATGTCTGCGTCGATGTTCCAGGGCTCAACAGGGCCACATCTCAGGAGCGCTTCTGGCCTTCGCGCGCTGGCCGGTGCGAGGGTCCACCTCACAGCTACGTTCGCATGCCATTTGGCCTGCCGAGCGCGGCTGTCACCTACTAGCATCATCTCCGGAGCATCCTGGCGGCTCAGGCCAGGCATCACACAGTCCGAGCGGAGATGGCGACCATCCTCAAGGAACCACATGAGCCCTAGAGCCTCCTGAGGCTCAGGGCCCTGGTGGCTCATGAGGAGAGACCTCTCCAACGCGCACCTTCAGTTACCTCAACACCCCTTCGACAATGGAACAAGGTGACATTTCCCAGTTTACTCAGCTGGGAGCGCCCCTCGGGCTGCATCATTCCTAGGTCACACGGGCTTTCCCCTGTGGCATGCATCTTTCTGCATCTTTAGCTTACTCTGCTGGGGGCACCCCTCGGTCTGCATCATCCCCAGGCCACTTGAGTCTGTCCTAGTGGCATGTATCGTGTTTACATCTATCTAAACTAGCTCATCCCCGTGCATAAGTTATCTAGCATTGCCACCTTCTTGTCCGGTACTTTGATACCATGAACGTCGTACGCCCTTGCAGGCCCGCCCCCGACCGCCTCATGATTAAGGATGGGCACGGCGTCTGTGCTCGAGTCCGTCCTTGCAGCGTAGCCAAACCCAAGAGGCTGACCGAGCTCTGGCTCGCGGGCCCGCCCCATGTACGTCACCTCCCATGGCCCTTGGTGCCTTGTCCTCGCATAAGCTAATCGAGGACGGACATGCCAGGGCGCGCGGCCCGGTGCCTCGCCACCACGGGAGCTGCGTGCCGGTCATCTTTCTTCAGGATCCTTCGCATGAGAAGTCTAGGCACGGTGTCTGTGCTCGGGTCCGCCCCTGCAGCGTCGATAAACCCAATGGTTGAGCTCTGTCTGGTGGGCCAGCCCTGTTCACGTCACCTCATGGGGTCGTTGGTGTTTGGCCTTCTCATGTGATCGCCTCAGGAGATTCGTCCGGCGCAGGTTACCTAACCATCTCGCTGGATCACCGCGGCCATCAAGAATCAAGACCAGGCGCAACCTGCCTTGAGGTAGGGCCTCGTGATTCCCGCGCTGGCTCATGAGTGCCCAGACACGCCTCGTCCAGCCCTGTCGTGCAAGCCACGTGTCAGGGTGGGGCTGTACACGCCCCGGGGGCTCCACGCAGAGGGAGCCCTCACCCACGCGCCAGTGGAAGCACCATGCTCCACGCTGGCAGTCAACACGGCCGAGGAGCGGTTATGCCCATGCAAGTGCGGTAGCGCCATGCTCCGCGCTGGTGATAAACAACTAAGGGCGGCCCAATGACCGTACCAACCTCAGGGAGTCTCCGGGCTCAGTGTCCAGCCTCACCGCAACGCTTTCCCCTTGGGAGAGCCGCGCGAGGGGGCTGGGCACGGGGGCTACGCTCGGGTCACGCCCAAGCGTACGCCACCCTGCCAGGTCCCTCAGACCTGGTCGTCACGCGCCCTCCCGAGCGGAGCCAAGGTATGAAGGTCGTTTGGACGTCAAGGGGGACTCCTGAGCATCGCGACTCAGGAGCCTCACTGGCCACGTAGCCCCTCACCCCTTGGTCTCGTCATGGCGATCCGGATGACCCAACGGCGGCTGAGGTATGCGCGGGGTCGGGCCCCGCTGATGTAGAACACTAGGCCTACTTACGCACCTCCTTTCCGCAAGCTGTTTGCGCATCAAGGGGGACTCCTGAGCATCGCGACTCAGGAGCCTAACTAGCCACGTAGCCCCTCACCCCTTGCTCTCGTCCTGGTGATCCGGACGATCCAACAGCGGCTGAGATACGTGCGCGGTCGGGCCCTGCTGACGCAGAACACCCAAGAAAATGGAAAGGAAATCACAGAATCTCAAACAAATATTACAAGACATACTGTTTTTCGAATACCAAACACAAGTATAAACACCTCCACGAGGCATGGTTCATGTTGCAGAAGCAAAGCAGGAAAAGGAGCCGCTAGCAAGCCAACTCGTCATACCTGGATGCCGGTGTCACTTGCAAAAGGTGCCCCTTCAACGGCGATGTTTCCCTCACCAGCGCCGCCCACCGGAGTTGCAGGTTCAGCGGCGCCGCCAGTTGGGGGTGGAGGGTCAAAGGCGCGGAACTTCTTCAGCAAGGCCTCCACCTAGCTCTTCATGGCTTCGGCAGCGGCTGCGCAGTGCTCGTCATCCACGGGCTCGAGCAGCTCGTCAAGGTCGGCGTTGGGATCGCGAAGATGGAGGTGGCTGAAGACGCGCGTTAGTGCAGTAGAGGAGAGCGCACGGGCTTCCCCGTCCACCAAGGAGCCGATCTCATCGATGACGTCTTCAAGCGTCGCGACAAGATGAGGAAGCAGCTGGGTGGGGCCCTCATCGTCTGTCGCCAGCGGCTCCTCCAAGCCCTTCTCGTAGAGTGCCCATAGCGTCATGCGGGACTTCTCTTTAAGGGACCTGAAGGCCACACGGTCCTTAGCCAGGACCTTCACCTTGGCTTCCAGCTCGGCCTTCTCTGTCTTCATCTCCTGCTCCAGCTTCTCCAACCGGCTGCGCAATGTGGCTTGTGCCCTCGCCAACTTCTTCAGCTCGGTGTCGCGACCTCTAATAGTGTCCTCTCAGGCCTTCATCTTCTCCTCCTCCGTCTTCCGGTCTCGAGCCTCGGCCGCGCGCTCGTTGCGCATGGCCTCCAGCTCGGCCTCCAGCGACCTGCAGCGATCCTGGGCGGCCTCGGAGGCCTTCAGCGCCACCTCGCGGGCTGCCGTAGCTTGGGCAGCGACCTGCTTGTCCTTCTCGGAAGCCGCCACGGCCTGGATCAGTGCCTCCCGGATGGATGTGTGAGAGTGCAACCAGCCCAAGATCAGCTCCAGGTGCCCGGCCACTAGGCGACGACCGGCACCTTGAAGATCACTCCGCAGCCGGGTCAGCGCAGAAAGGGCGTGCTCCAGGGCGTCAGGCGAGGTAGAAGGATCATGAGCTGGTGGTGGGGCGGAAGAAGAAGGCAGCATCGTCGCCAGGACCTACAGGTCGACGGCGGCGGAAGAAGAAGCCAGGAGCTCTGAAGCTTGCGGAGCCTCTGCCAGTGAGCTGGGGACAAGCGCCTCGGGAGCCGACATAGCATCAGGAGTCGCTCTCCCTGGGAACGCCCATCCAGGCCTCGCGAGGAAGACCGGGCCGGAGAGGTGTGGACGCCATCGCCGCCCTTCTGGGCCGGAGGAGGTGCGGCCGTGCCAGGCTGCTGGGTCCCTGAGGATGTGGCCACCCCCTTCTTCTTCTTCTTCTTCGATGACGGTGTCGGCCTAGTAGCACAAGAAGGAAACGTCAGGAAGCTGTAATGGAAGTAGGAGCAAGGGCAAGGTCATGATAGGACACTCACTGGTCCACGACGGTGTAGTCCCGCCGCCTCTTCAGAAGTGCGGAGCCGGGGGGCCTCGCGGCCTGAGGTGCGGGCGCGCGGGCCCCGGAAGTCGGCGAGGCCGCGGTAGCCCCTGGCGGCGGTGAGGCAAGGGTGTCGCCCCGAGAGATCAGTGATGATCTGCTCTTCGTCGGGACACCGGGCGTCGGCTTCCTCGAGGGGGAGACCCTGGACCTCATAGTGACCCCAGCAGGGGCATGACTTTCCTCACTGGGTGATCATCAACATCATTGTCGTCAGGCAAGGCACAGAGGAGATCGGCCTTCCGTGAGGGGAAGGTCTCCCCAGACCCCTCCGGGGTGGCCGTCGAGTCCTCCTCCTCCTCCTCCTCCTCCTCCTCGCCAGAATCGCTGGAGGACACCACCACCGGAGTCGCAACCGCCGGGGCCTCAGAGGGCGCCGGCGGCACAAGACCACGTCGATCAAAGACAGGCATGGCGGCGGCAATCTTCGCCCCATCTGGACAGCGCTACAAGGGAACGAAGGTGTCCGGCATGTACCCCTGGTCGTCCCCAACCAAGGAGCAGAGGGTCGTGCCTAGCTCCACGTCAGACAAGGTCTCCGGACGCAGGCGGAGGTCGTCTCCTTCACCCCCGAACTTCCACAAGGGACGAGAGCGCGCCTGGAGGGGAGTCACACGCTGCGCCATGAACTCCTTGACGTTCATGGCCCCCGTCAGCTTCGCCGCCCTTGGATTGTCAGGCTTTAGGTCGGCGGTCATCCTCTCCGGCACCAACTCCGCCCGAGGGTCGCTGAGCTTCGCATGGAACCACCCATCGTGAGACGTGGGCATCTCCATCGGCAGCACCAGCCGAGGGTGAGAGCACTTGGCATCCATCAGGACCCACTTGCTCATGAAGCCCTCGGCCTTCTTCCCAGCCTTCGAGATTGCATTGGTCTTGTTGGCTGCGACGAAGTTGGCACGCCCTAAGCAGGGGCCGTCCTTGATCCGGAGATAGAAGAAGGGGCATAGCAACGCCATGGACGGCATCACCCCAACGTATGCCTCGCAATAGAAGGCGAAGATTGACAGAAGGAGGATGGATTTGGGATGAAGGTGGAGGGCATGAAGCTTGTAGTGTCTGGGGACGGAGTAGAAGAAGTCGGAGAAGGGGGGAACCAACCCCGAAACAACACTACTCATGAAGAAGGGATAGAAGGTGCTACCCGAGGGCTCCGGCTCGGTGGAGCCAGCCCGGAGCGTGGTTTTCCTCTTTTCATCGCCCGCCGCCGTCATCGGGAGCGCGGTGGCAAGGTTCTTCTCCGAAACGCTTGGCGCGCTCAACGTAGGCTAGTACCAGGATGGCGGAGCGATGGCCCGAGCTTTGTTGGGCGCCATTGGTGGCGGGTTCGAAGGAGGATTTGGGAGGATCTGGAGTTCTTGGGAGCGAGGAGTAAGAAAGGGGGTCTGGAGCAAGATGAAGGGGAGCAATGAAGGCAGCGCAGCCCGCGCTAGCCTTTTGTCAGTCGGGCAGTTGCCGAGGCAGCATGGGGAAGCGGAGACGCCCACGTCCCGTCAGTCACCACGTGTCAATCAAGGCCGCAGGCGGTTGGGGCCCGCGGCACTCTGCACTTGCCCTTGGCTTCGCCTCGAAGCCAACTCCGAGCACGCCTTGGGTCTAGGGGCTACTGTCGGCGTTCTGGGAATGGGGGTCCCTAGACTTGCTTGCCTGCGGCCCACGGCGTGGCTCCTCTAGCGGCTGGTACGGCCCATCTTCACCAGCAAACACTCAAGACCCTCGCAAGGGTCCAAGCCTCACGAGGCAGACAACACAAGACCTCCTCGAGGGCAGCCTCACTAGGCTGGCTCGCGAGGAGCGGAGCGATCAAGGTGAGGGGCACCTCGTGAGGTTCCCGTGACGTGAGCCATAACGACCAAGGCCAGGCGGGTACCAGGTAGGCGCCAGCGGGCGCAGAGCACTAGTTGCCTCTTCAGTGCTAAAGGAACAGGTGCAGGCGAGGAGTCCATAGGCATCAGGCAAAGGTTCCCATATCGGTGCAACGAGACCAAGACCAGCAGGACGGCAGGACGGAGGTCATTGTGGAGCCCACGACAGCGTCACCACCAGAGCCTTTGGCAGGAGAAGACCACCTTTTGTCAGGATAGCTTCTACTAGTTGTCCCCCTTCAAATTGGCTGTTGTGGGATCCCTTCCAGCCTAATATTTGGGAAGAGGACCAGGGCCTCTATAAATAGGACTAGCCACCACCGTAGTCAGGGATCGGCTCATCCGGGGACGGATCATTCAGATCATCCTGAACCACACAAGCTCACCGAGCTCAAGAACACCTCTCCTCAGAAGGTAGTTCTTCCCTTGTACTTGTTCGTCCTCATCCTACAAGGAAATCAACCACACCACACTGGAGTAGGGTATTACACCACATCGGTGGCCCGAACCAGTATAAAATCTTGTGTCCCTTGTTCTTCGAGTTCGACGAGTTGAGCTTTGAGATCGTGGTTAGTGGGTGAGCTAGGGGGAAGGAGAGATCTTCGTGCGCACCCCAGAGTTCGAACTTGAGGGTTTTGCCGGAACCCGAAATCCGATAGTGGATAACCTATCTTTATAGTGGCCTTGGTCCTATTCCCTTGAAACTTAGGCGGGAAGGGATTCCACAACGGCCAATTTGAAATGGGACAAGAGGTACATCCTATCCTGACAAAAGGTGGTCTTCTCCTACAAAGCTTCGGGTCGTGACATAGTGGTGGGCTCAGCGATGACATCCGTCATGCCGAGCTTGTGGTCTTGGTCTTGTTGCACCGGAATGGAAACCTTTGGCAGATTCCTCGGGAACCCATGCCCATCCTTGCCTCCTTAGCACCAAATAGGAAACTGGCTCCTTTGTGCCCGCCGGCGCCCGCATGGCCTTGGTCGTCATGGCTTGCGTCATCACAGCCTTGTAAGGCTAGGTACTTGCATAGGAAACTCCGCTCATCGGGAGGCTGCCTGGGAAGGACGCTCCCTCTGGAGGTCTTGGTGTCGTCCGCTTCGCGAGGCCGGGGGGCCCTCACGAGGGTCTTGTCTTGGAGGTCTCGTAGACGGGCCGTACCAGGCCATCAAGGGAGCCAAGCCGTGGGCTGCAGGCAGGAAGGTCTGGGTACCCTGCTTCCCAGAACACCGACGGAAGCCCCCGGGCCCAAGGCACGCTCGAGTTGGCTTCGAGACGAAGCCAAGGGGAAAGGGCGAAGTGCCGCGGGCCCCAATCACCTGCGGGGCAGGTTGACATGTGGCGCCCAATGGAACATGGACGCCTCTGCTTCCCCACATTGCCTCGGCAACCGTTTCGAGTTGACAGCGGCATGGTGCATGCAATAGGGCCATCATCACTCAGAATGTGGAGGGATGTGGTTACCCTTCTTCTGCCTATAAATGGGCGAGGGGGGTCCCCCTAGCCCACCTTCGTCTTCTTGCCTTCTCTCCTTCCTACCTACACTACATCTCCCACCTTGTCGAAGTGACCATAGCGCCAGCGGGGAGGTTCTCGGCCGAGGAAAAGGGCAAAGCCTCTCAGGTAGTACCGGAGGCGCCGCCACCTAAGATAGGGTGCGGCCATCGCTGCAAGCCCGCAGACACACCGGCAACGTCCTAATGGGGGCACGGGCGTCCACCTTTGACGGCTCATGACGACTCCAACAGCCGGGAGAGGGATCTCCCCCGTGAGGATGGTCACGAGGATGCTAGCGGCCATGGCCAAGGGGGAAGGCGTGCCGTGGCCAGCCGACCGTCGCGCCCGCTCAAGTGACTCGGCGCGTGAGTTCATCATGCGGGTGGAGGGCCCTCCAGGCACTTGGCTTATGCTTCCAAGCTCTTTTGCAGAGGAGCTACCAGCGGCAGGATCCGTTGGGCTACGGCTGCAGCCTGACGGCTGCTACAATGGGTCCTCGTGGGTAGGGGTCTAGGTCGACTCCATCGGCCATGTGTTCCTGACCTGCGGGTGGTAGTCATTCGCCCGGGCCCGCGGTCTGTAGGGGAGGCGCACCCTCCACTTCAAGTATGATAGAGCAGCAATGCTCTTCTCCAGGGTCTTCGGGAAGGACGGCAGCCGCCTGGGGTGCTGCCTAGAGGGTGATGACGACGGTGACCACCCTTCAGATGACAACGGTTGGCGCGGCGGCGGTGTCCTCGACAGTGAACTTGCCCTTGGCCGCCACACCTCCAGCGGCAGCGGCAATGTCTCCCCTGGGGGGAGCTCGAGCAATGAAGACTACGACGAGCCGCCTCATCGCTGTTCCTGGACCCAGGCAGGCTGCCACGCCGTCTTGCTCCCGCTCAGGGGGGATGCCAAGCTGCCTCACCACCACGCCCCCATGAAGCAGGAGGACTCTGACTAAGCGTGGGTGGTGGCGGAGCCACGCCTCAGGAGCAGCGGTCCTCGGGAGGCCGCTTCTTCTGCTTCACCTTTTTTTAGTTTCCTGCATTAAGAGTTTGCGAAGAGCCCCCGTGGGGGTGTGTAATGAACTGCGGCGTGTGCGCCTTTTTATTAGTGTTTATTGCTCGCACCTCAAAATTATATTACCATTAATTGAAAGGATCCTTCCTGGCGTGATTAGAATAACTTAGCTTGGTGCGCTCGTGGCCCTTGGCGGGTCCCCTTGTCATGGGGGCACGCTCTGGCTCCTCTGGAGCTTCTCCTGGTGGCGGTGCGGTTAAAGTGCCAAAGCAACCTGTCGGTGTTCTGGGAACGAGGGTACCCAGACTTGCCTGCCTGCGGCCCACGGCGTGGCTCCGTCGACGGCCTGGTACGTCCCAACTTCAACATCAACAACTCAAGATCCTCGCGAGGGGCCAAGCCTCGTGAGGCGGACGACACCAAGACCTCCACATGGGGCGGCCTCCCCAGGCAGGCTCCCGAGGAGTGGAGATTTCGATGCAAGGTTCACCTCGCGAGGTTCAGATGATGTGAGTCATGACGACCAAGGCCATGCGGATGCCAGTGGGCACAATGTACTAGTTTCCTCTTTGGTGCTAAGGAGGCGAGCGCAGGTGCGGAGTCTCGAGGAATCAATCAAGGGTTTCCATTCCGGTGCAACAAGACCAAGACCGCCAGGACGGCAGGACGGAGGTCATCGTCGGGGCCACAACAGTGTCACCGCCAGAGGCTTTTGCAGGCGAAGACTACTTTCGTCAGGATAGCATGTACTAGTTGTCTCCCTTCAAAATTGGTTGTTGTGGGATCCCTTCCCGCCTTCATTTGGGAAGAGGACCAAGGCCACTATAAATAGGACCTAGCCACCACCATAGAGGGGGACGGATCATTTAGATCATCCTATCACCCACCAGCTCATCGAGCACAAGAACACCTCTCCTCCTGAGGTTGTTCTCCACTGTACTAGTTCATCCTCAGCCCCTCAAGGCCAATCCACCACAAAGCAGGAGTAGGGTTCTACACCGCAAGGTGGCCAGAACCTGGGTAAACTGTTGTGCCTCTTGTCCATTTGGTTTGTCGAGATGGGTCGTGGGATTAGCGAGCAGACAGACTGGGGACGACGAGTTCTTCGCACGCACCCCAGAGTTCAAACCTCTCAAGGGTCTGTGGAACCCGAAATCCGACACGGCCTAGGGAGGCCCCTTGTCGGTCCCCGGAATCTTGAATAGTAAGTCACCCGCGGGCCTCCGGAGAACCCACGAGGGTCCAGCGCCTCCGGAGCGCCATTTGCGTAGGCCTCTGGAGTCCCCAGGCGAGGGCTGGCCGTCATTAGCGCGCCGGGGCGTGACACCCGGCAAGGCTAGGAGGTGAGCGCTCCTGAGGCCGAGGGACCGATGGCTAGCTCAAGATGTACGCGTGAGTAGGCCTGCTGGTAGGCCGGTTCAGGCGTATACACCGTGCCCAGCCCCCGCTCACGGGCCACGATAGAGGGAGCCACGGGCAGCTGCCGCACTTCCTAAAGACGAAACTCAAGAGAGGAAACACCGCTAGAAGAAGAAAGACCAGGAAACTCCCCCCTTTCTCGAACAAAAATGCAAGAACTGCAAGTTTCGTTCTAAGAAGTAGCAAATGGGTTACAAGAGCAAAGCAAAAGAACAGCCGCGTCCAGCACCTACACTAGTCTTCTAGTCTTCCTGCTAGTGTGGAGCATGGGGCTTCCACTAGGCGTGAGCATAGTTGCTGATTGACCATGTTGTCTGCTAGCGCGGAGGATGGGGCCTCCACTTGGGCGTGGGTGTGAGCCTCTGTGAGGCCCAGGGGTGGCAGTCAGGAGACTCCGAGGCATGTATAGACCCACTCATTATTACGTGAGAGTGTCATGGGTAGAACCTCCGGAGGTGCTGGATGTTCCAAGCATTTTGGATGGGGACCCCATCCTGCGTCTCCAAGCATACGACGCCAGGCCTGGAGACGCGGGCGACCCTGAACGGGCCATCCCACATGGGCGAGAGCTTATGATGGCCCTCACTAGAAAGGACCCTCCTCAGGACGAGGTCTCCCACCTCGAGGGTCCGGGAGCGGACACTGCGGCAGCAGTAATGCCGCAGCGCCTGCTGGTACCTCGTTGCACAGAGCGAGGCCTGGCGACGGGCTTCCTCCCCGAGCACGAGGTCTGCCCTCGTGAGGCGTCCCGATGCACCTCGTCAAATGCCAGGACCCGCGGGGAGCGATGCCTGACCTCATGAGGGAGGACCGCCTCGGCCCCATAGACGAGGAAGAACGGGGTCTCGCCAGTGGGCTTAGTCGCAGTGGTGCGAATAGACCACAACATAGACTGAAGCTCACCAAGCCAACCCATGTCGCAGGCCTCGAGCTTCTTCTTGAAGCTCCTTGCCTTGAGGCCCCTCAAGACCTCCGTGTTGGCGCGCTCGGCCTAGCCATTTCTCCATGGGTGCGCCACCGAAGCGTAGCATGTCTGTGTTCCAAGGTTAGCACAATACGTCCTGAAGAGGTTTGCTCCTGAACTGGGAACCATTGTCAGTAATAATATGATTGGGCACACCAAAATAGCTCATGAGAAGCCCTTGATGAACTTGACGGCCGAGCCAGCGGGGATGGCACGCACGGGCTCCACCTCCGCCCACTTGGTGAACTTGTCAATGGCGACGTAGAGGTAGCGGTATCTACTGGCTGCTCTAGGGGAAGGGCCCAGGATATCCATCCCCTAGACTGCGAACGGCCATGAGAGTGGGATGGTCTGGAGACCTTGCACGGGATGGTGAATCTACTTAGCATGGAATTGGCAGGCCTCGCAGGATCGCACTAGCTCGATGGCGTCGCTGAGTGCTGTCGACCAGTACAAGCCGCTACAGAACACCTTGCCCACGAGGGTGTGCAAGGAGGAGTGGTCTTCCCAGTCCCTGCTGTGGATATCAGCCAGCAACTCGCACCATTGTTCTTTGGATATGCACCACAGCGAGACATCATTGGGGCGTCGCCGGTACAGCTCGTCGTCCTGCAAGCAATAAGCAGTGGCCTGGCAGACCATGCGTTCTGCGTCCTCCTCCTTCTCTGGCAAGGTGCCGCGGAGTAGGTATGCCTTGAACTCCTCGGTCCAGTAGCCTGCCTGAGGTTCCAGCACTAGGAGTAAGCGGGCTCCTGAGGTCGGGCTGCAAGTCGGGGCTCCTGAGGCCGGGGCTGACGGCAGCTCCTCCCTGAGCAACGATGAGCCCGCAGCCGACGGGGCACCAACGACTTGTGGATCCTCTCCTAGAAGACGTCAGGCCTCTGGGGCTCGCGCCGAGATGCCCAATTGGCAATGTCATCTGCTTCCTTGTTCGCGCCCCGCGAGACGTGCTGCAATTCCAAGCCTAGGAAGCGCTTTTCAATTTTACGTACCTCTTCCAGGTAAGCCTCCATGTGCTCATCCTTCGGCTTGTACTCTTTGTTGGAGAAGTTGACAAGAAGTTGGGAATCACCCTTGATGGTGAGGTGCTTGATCCCCAGGGCGGTCGCGGCCCTGAGGCCAGCAATCAAGCCCTCGTACTCCTTAATGTTGTTGGAGATCTTCTAGCCGCGCTAGAAGCAGAGCTGCACAACATAGTAGAGCATATCTTCGATTGGTGAGATGAGCACGACTCCAACCCCGGCGCCCTACCGCCTGAAGGCACCGTCAAAGTGCATGACCCATCCGTCAGGTGCCTCGTCGCTGGGCGTGAGGGATTGGCCCTCGTCCAGTCCACGATCAGAAGCGTCGGTCCACTCTACCACGAAATCGGCCAGGGCCGCCCCCATGATGACCCTGGTCGTGCTGAACTCCAGCTGGAAGGCCTGTAGCTCGATGTTCCATTCCGCAACCCTCCCCACGGTGTTGGGCTGTGCGATATCTTTTCTAGGTATGCCGATGCGACCTTGATGGGTGGCCTTGGAAATAGTGGCGTAGCTTCCTAGAGGCAACGAGGAGCGCAAGAAGGAGCTTCTACTGCATGGGGTAGCGTGCTCGTGCATCGCGCAGCACCATGCTGACGAAGTATACCGGATGCTCGTTGAGGGGCGAGGAGTCAAGGACATCTTTCTCCACAAGGGGGTGTGAGGGACTCGTGACGCTCGGAGGTCGATGAAGCAATGGAATCCTCACGAGCGTCGTCCTAGGACAGTGAAGGTTGCGCCGCTTCTCGCGTACTGCCTTGCTTTGAGCCTACACCGGTGGGTCCCTCCCTGACCGCCACGAGCACCACACTGGTCGAGTGGGGAGTGACCGCCAAGTAAAGCACCAGTGGCTCACGCGGACGGGGTGCCACCATGATAGGCGAGATCGTGAGGTATCGCTTGAGGTCTTCGAAGGCCGCCTCATCTTCCAGGGTCCACTCGAATGGGCCCTTCTTCTTCACTAGCTTGAAGAAAGTGAGGGCGCGCTCGCCAATCTTGGAGATGAAGAGCCCCAAGGAGGTCACGGACCGCGCGAGATTTTGCATCTTCTTGAGGGTCTGAGGCGGGCTCATCCGCTCTACTGCCTTGACCTTCTCGAGTTGGCCTCGATTCCTCTGTGCGACACTAGGAAGCCCAGCAGCTTGCCAGACGGGACCCTGAACACACACATCTCTAGATTGGGTTTCAGGTTTATGCTGCGCAGGTTAGTGAATGTTTCTTCCAGGTCTTTGATTAGGGTCCTTGCCTCCCGTGACTTCACCATGATGTCATCGACATATGCCTCTGCATTCCTCACCCACTGTGGCCCGAGCGCGATGTGCATCAACAGCTGGAAAGTTGCACCATTGTTCTGCAACCCGAAGGCATGCAAGTGTAGCAGTACACGCCGCATGGGGAGATAAAGGTTGACTTCTAGACTTTCTCTGTCGCCATCTTGACTTGGTGATATCCCAAGAAAGCATCCAAAAAACACAGTAGATCGCACTCGGCAGTGGAATCAACAATTTGGTCGATACGCGGGAGCGGGAATGGGTCCTGAGGGCAAGCTTTGTGAAGTCACCGCCCATGCACTCCTTCCCGCCTTTCTTGGGGATGATCATAGGATTAGCCAACCAGTTTGGGTGCCGTACTTCCCGAATGACACCGGCATCTCGGAGCTTGGCGACCTCCTGGACGATGAACACTTGCTTCTCTTATGCTTGATGTCGTGCTTTTTGCTTCGCTGGGCGTGCACCAGGACACACCATCAGGTGGTGCTCAATTACCTCCCTCGGGACACCAACCAAGTCTGACGCTTCCCATGCGAATACGTCTTTGTTGGCCCTCGGGAAGCCAACCAGTGCCTCCTCCTGGTCTGGAGGAAGGCCCGCGCCAATGGTGAAGGTGGGGCCTGAGCCCTCGGTGTCGACATGCACCTGCTTCGTCTCGGCCCAGTCTTGAGAGAATAGCTACTTTTTATTTGTGGGCGCAACCTCCTGAACCACCGCGGCGCCCACGGTGGCAGGGCACGAAGCGGTCGTGGCCCTGTAGACAAGCTTGAGAACTTGGACTGCGTCTTTCGTATCCCCGACCACCGACGCCGTTGTTGCCCGGCATCTTGACGATGTTGTAGCCCGGATGGGTCGTCGTCATGAACTTGGCGAGGGCCGGATACCCCGGGATGGTGTTGTATGGGAGGCCGATGCGGGCAACGTCGAAGTCGATGAGCTTGGTGTGGTAGTTGTCACGCGTGCTGAAGGTGACGGGAAGGTGTATCTGCCCCAGGGGAGTGGTCGGGCCCTTGACCACCCTCGAGAAAGGCCAGGTCGGGAGGAGCTAGTCGTACGGCACCTGAAGCAGGTCAAAGGCTTCCTCCGGAAGGACGTTCAGGTCGGCGCTTCCATCGATGAGGGTCTTGGTCACCGGAATGTTGCTGATGGTGGGCGTGCACAACAGGGGGAGGGCACCCGCCGCAGTCGTGGCCTTGGGGTGGTCTCTGGAATCGAAGGTGGTGGCGGTTTCAGGCCCGACGCGGCCCTGCACAGCGCCGCGTTGCGGCCGGGCAGTACTTTGCCGACGGAGAAGCTGCTTGATGTGGCGGCCAGACGCAGGCGCCTGTGATCCGCCTATGATGCACGCGACCATGTGGCACGCCAGAGCCGTGAAACGTGTGACGAACTGGTCGCAAAGTTCTTCCCAGGAGGAGATCAAGGAGCGCGGTAGGCCATGGAGCCAGGACCGAGGGGCCATCGTGAGAGCCAGGGAAACCAGTTCACCTTGGCCTTGTCATCGCCCCTGGCAGCCTTGATGGCCTGCGCATATGACTGGAGGAAACCCTTCGGGGTTTGCAGCACCATGGTACCGTGGGGGCAATGTCGGCCAGAACTTCGCGGGCCACTGCACCCGTCGCAGATCGGGGTGAAAGTCGGGCAACCCGCGGCACTCCCATATGCCTCAAGTGGCCATTCCTGCAAGGTAGCGCCCGCCATGGGGGCAGCGAGGCAAGGATGAAGCGCGATAGGTGGAGGAGCGGACTTCAACACGCCCCCTACCCGGCGTGCCAAATTTCGAATTTAGGGCTCCGCAGACCCAAGAAGGTTCGAACTCAGCGTGTGTGAAGATTTCAACCTCTCAAACATTGAGCTCGTCGCCCCACAGCCTAGCCTAGTCGAATTCGCGTGAGAGAGGAATAAGATGAACACGGCAGTTTACCCAGGTTCGGGCCACCTTGCGGTGTAAAACCCTACTCCTCCTTTGTGGTGGATTGGCCTCACGAGGGCTGACGATGAACTGGTACAATCGATGAACAGCCTCGTGGGGGATATGGTGGTGAGAGTGGAAAGGATCGAATCCCCTCTACGGTGGTGGCTAACCTATCTTTATAGTGGCCTTGGACCTCTTCCCTTGAAACTTAGGCAGGAAGGGATTCCACAACGGCCAATTTGAAAGGAGACAAGAGGTACATCCTATCCTAACAAAAGGTGGTCTTCTCCTACAAAGCTTCAGGTCGTGATGCAGTGGTGGGCTCAGCGATGACATCCGTCCTACCGAGCTCATGGTCTTGGTCTTGTTGCACCGGAATGGAAACCTTTGGCAGATTCCTCGGCAACCCACGCCCGTCCTTGCCTCCTTAGCACCAAAGAGGAAATTGGCTCATCTGCGCCCGTTGGCGCCCACCTGGCCTTGGTCGCCATGGCTTGCATCATCACAGCCTCGTGAGGCTGGGTACTTGCATAGGAATCTCCGCTCCTCGGGAGGTTGCCTGGGAAGGCCGCTCCCTCTAGAGGTCTTGGTGTCGTTCGCCTCGTGAGACCGGGGGCCTTCGCGAGGGTTTGTCTTGGCGGTCTCAAAGACGGGCCGTACCAGGCCGTCAAGGGAGCCACGCCGTGGGCCACAGGCAGGCAAGTCTTAGTATCCTGGTTCCCAGAATGCTAACAATTTGCATTCTTCTGAATTTCCTCCATGAGATGCTTATTTTCGGGCCACCAAGAACCCTTTCCTGCATTACTTTCACTTTGACGGGATATATCCCAATTGTAGGGTATATGTGTACGAGGAGTATTCTCCACTCCATAGTTATGAACCAAATTATGAAAATTGTTATGATGTAACCTATGGAGGGGCCTCCTAGGAGCAGGTCACTCTGGTGCCCCAAGATTCCCATGATACAAAGATGTATTTGTGGCTTGATGATGACTCGAAGAGGTGGAGATGCCAGCAAGGGTGTCTCTCTCGGAGGCTGAGGGATGACCAGGGAGTCTCCTTCTTCAGCCTGGCTTCCTTCGCCCTCTTCAACTTTATTCTCCCTTGAGGTGTCCTCCTCTCCTGATGACCACTCATAATAGACCTTGTTATGTGGGTGTTTGCCCGGCGAGGATTGCAGGATCCGGTGCTTGGTGCGGAGTCTTCGTGGATCTGTCAAAAAACAGCATGAAATAAAAATAGAGGATATTGTCGCAATACAGTGGTCAAAACCTACGGGAGAATATATAATGACTTTTTACCGTGCAAAACAAGTAATCTGGAAGAAAATGGAGTCCGGACGGCACACGAGGGCTCCACAAGCTCGGGAGGCGCGCCCAGGCAGGTAGGTCACGCCCCCAGGCTTGTCGCCTGCTCATGCGCTTTCTGGACTACTTATTACTTTCCTAATTTTTTAATATTCCAAAACAGAGTAAAATTGCTTTTATGGAACTTTTGGAGTCGGTTTACTTACCGTATCACATACCTATTCCTTTTTCAGGGTTCTAGAGCGTTCTGAAAAGTTTCCTTTATGTAATCCTCCGGTGTTATGGAATGAATAACTCTCAATATTTATAGGCGTACCTGAGATATAATGCTTAATTCTTTCTCCACTCAGCACCCTCGGGTTGGTGCCTTCGGCGTTGTTGATCTTGATAGCACTGGACCGATAAACTTCTTCGATAATGTAAGGCCCTTCCCATTTGGAGAGAAGTTTTCCTGTAAAAAATCTTAGAATAAAATTGTATAGCAAGACTTGGTCACCTACATTAAATTCCCTCTTTTGTATTATTTTGCCGTGCCATCTTTTAACCTTTTATTTAAACAATTTAGCATTTTTATAGGCTTGGGTTCTCCATTCATCAAGTGAGCTAATATCAAATAACCTCTTTTCACCGGCAAGTTTAAAATCATAGTTGAGCTCTTTAATTTCCCAATAAGCTTTATGTTCTAATTCAAGAGGTAAATGACATGCTTTTCCATAAACCATTTTATATGGAGACATAATCATAGGATTCTTATAATAGTTCTATAAGCCCATAGTGCATCGTCAAGTTTCGTAGACCAATTCTTCCTAGATCTGCTGACAGTCTTTTGCAAGATCAGCATTATTTCCTTATTACTTAATTCTACTTGACCACTAGACTGAGCATGATAAGGAGATGCAATTCTATGGTTAACATCATATTTAGCAAGAAGTTTGCGGAAAGCACCATTGTAGGATTGAAAGTATGTCAAGAGGGGGGTGATTAGACTACTTGACCAAATAAAAATCTAGCCTTTTCCCAATTTTAAGTCTTGGCAGATTTTAGCAACTTAGCACAAATCAAGTAAACAACCTACACATGCAATTCTAAGAGTATAGCAGCGGAATGTAAAACAATTGCATATGAAGGTAAAGGGAGGAGTTTGGAGGGAGCGAACACAATGTAGACACAGAGATTTTTGGCGTGGTTCTGATAGGTGGTGCTATCGTACATCCACGTTGATGGAGACTTCAACCCATGAAGGGTAACGGTTGTGCGGGTCCACAGAGGGCTCCACCCACGAAGGGTCCACAAAGGAGCAACCTTGTCTATCCCACCATGGCCATCGCCCACGAAGGACTTGCCTCACTTGGGTAGATCTTCATGAAGTAGGCAATCTCCTTGCCTGTACAAACTCCTTGGTTCAACTCCACAATCTTGACGGAGGCTCCCAAGTAACACCTAACCAATCTAGGAGACACCACTCTCCAAAAGGTAATAGACGGTGTGTTGATGATGAACTCCTTGCTCTTGTGCTTCAAATGATAGTCTCCCCAACACTCAACTCTCTCTCATAGGATTGGATTTGGTAGAAAGATGATTTGAGTGGAAAGCAACTTGGGGAAGGCTAGAGATCAAGATTTATGGTTGGAATGGAATATCTTGACCTCAACACAAGTGTAAGTGGTTCACTCTTAGAAAATGTATGTTGGAACTGTAGGCATATTCTGATGGCTCTCTCTCTGAATGAAGAGTGGGTGGAGGGGTATATATAGCCTCCACACAAAATCTAACGGTTACACACTGATACGTCTCCAACATATCTATAATTTTTTATTGTTCCATGCTATTATATTATCAACCTTGGATGTTTTATATGCATTTATATGTTATTTCATATGATTTTTGGGACTAACCTAATAACCTAGAGCCCAGTTCCAGTTTCTGTTTTTTCCTTGTTTTAGAGTATCACAGAAAAGGAAAATAAAACGGAGTCCAATTGACCTGAAACTTCACGGAACTTATTTTTGGACCAGAAGAAGCCCACGGAGTATCGGAGTTGGACTAGGAGAGTCCCGGGCTGCCCATGAGGGTGGGGGCGCGCCCACCCCCTGGTCAGGATGGAAATGGGCCGGGTCGCTGTCCCGGCCCGGAAAGTCAAGGCCAATGGGCCGTGTGGATCGGCCTCGAACCATAGTTGGGTCAGTGGAGCCGGCACCGACTGACCCAATGGGTCAGCAGGGTCGACCCACCTCCAAGGCGTGAGTTAGCAGCTAGTTACTCGGGCATGTGTTTTGTTGCAGTTGAGTCGTTAGATAGTGCCCGCGTGCGTAGCTAGCTAATTCCTTTGAATGTCTAACGTGCATGCATGTAGGATCTGCTGGAAGGCCCGCGTCCTGCATGCGGACATGGCCGGGCCGGGCGGATCATAGTGCGCGCAGCAGGCGCGTGTGAGCACAGCCTTGCATATGCATGCACCTGTAGCTGCAACATATCTGATTGCCTTTTTATTTAATTGACATATCTGATTTATTTATTTATAGTAAAAACTGACATATCTGATTATCTATGATACAAGATAAGAAGCAGAATTTGGGCCAACCCAAGATACCCATTGGGCCAGCAAGGCCACTGGTTTTTTGAAAATGGGTCGACCCGTGGCCTCATAAATTGGCCTTGAGACCATGAGGGCCAGGTCCAAGGCCAGGGCCGGGTCGGCCCGTTCCCATCCTGACCCCCTGGGCGCGCCCCCTGCCTCGTGGACAGCCCGGAGGTCCACCGACGTACTTCTTCCTCCCATATATACCCATATACCCTAAAAACTTTGGGAAGCACAATAGATCGGGAGTTCCGCTGCCAGAAGCCTCCGTAGCCACCGAAAACCAATCTAGACCTATTCCGGCACCTTGCCGGAGGGGGAATCCCTCTCCGGTGGCTATCTTCATCATCCTGGTGCTCTCCATGACGAGGAGGGAGTAGTTCTCCCTCGGGGCTGAGGGTATGTACCAGTAGCTATGTGTTTGATCTCTCTCTCTCTATCTCTCATGTTCTTGAGGTGGTACGATCTTGATGTATCGCATTCTTTGTTATTATAGTTGGATCTTATGATGTTTCTCCCCTTCTACTCTCTTGTAATGGATTGAGTTTTCCCTTTGAAGTTATCTTATTAGATTGAGTCTTTAAGGATTTGAGAACACTTGATGTATGTCTTGCATGGGATACCTGTGGTGACAATGGGGTATTCTATGATCCACTTGATGTATGTTTTGGTGATCAACTTGCGGGTTCCGTGACCTTGGGAATCTATGCATAGGGGTTGGCACACGTTTTTGTCTTGACTCTCCGGTAGAAACTTTGGGGCACTCTTTGAGGTTCTATGTGTTGGTTGAATAGATGAATCTGAGATTGTATGATGCATATCGTATAATCATACCCACGGATACTTGAGGTGACATTGGAGTATTTAGGTGACATTAGGGTTTTGGTTGATTTGTGTCTTAAGGTGTTATTCTAGTACGAACTCTAGGGCTGTTTGTGACACTTATAAGAATAGCCCAATGGATTGATTGGAAAGAATAAATTTGAGGTGGTTTCGTACCCTACCATAATCTCTTCGTTTGTTCTCCGCTATTAGTGACTTTGGAGTGACTCTTTGTTGTATGTTGAGGGATAGTTATGTGATCCAATTATGTTATTATAGTTGAGAGAACTTGCACTAGTGAAAGTATGAACCGTAGGCCTTGTTTCCTAGCATTGCAATACTGTTTACGCTCACTTTTATCATTAGTTACCTTGTTGTTTTTATAATTTCAGATTACAAAAACCTTTATCTACCATCCATATACCACTTGTATCACCATCTCTTCGCCGAGCTAGTGCACATATACAATTTACCATTGTATTGGGTGTGTTGGGGACACAAGAGACTCTTTGTTATTTGGTTGCAGGGTTGCTTGAGAGAGACCATCTTCATCCTACGCCTCCTATGGATTGATAAACCTTAGGTCATCCACTTGAGGGAAATTTGCTACTGTCCTACAAACCTCTACACTTGGGGACCCAACAACGTCTACAAGAAGAAGGTTGTGTAGTAGACATCAAGCTCTTTTCTAGAGCAGTTGCCGGGGAGGTTAGCGCTTGAAGGTATATCTTTAGATCTTGCAATCGAATCTTTTTGTTTCTTGTTTTAGCACTAGTTTAGTTTATAAAAGAAAACTACAAAAAATGGAATTAAGTTTGCCTCATACGCTTCATCTTTTTAATATCTTTCGTGAGTATGATGGAAAGGAAAATAGTGCCAAAGTGTTAGAAGAAGAATGCATTAAAATGTTTGGCACTAAATCTTTGAATGATGAGAATGATTGCAATGTTGTTAGTATGAACTCCTTGAATATCCATAGTACTAATGATGATTGCACTAGTTATGATGAAAATGTCTCCTATAAACATGTCAATTTTTGTGGAGTGCATTGGGTTTGCAAGTACACACCAAATAGGGAATATAGATATTGCAAGAGGCATAAGCATTTAGAAACTAAATGGTTGCAAGAAAGGCTAGATGTTTGTGCTAAAAATTTAAATTTTCTTGGCCATACTTGTGAACTTTGCAATGAACGTGGTCATTTAACCATCCGATGCAAATTGTTTCATGATTTAATTGTTTCCAAAAATTGTGATGACTTGATTTCTCTTGCACATCATAATGAACTTAGTTTGCTTATGGGTTATGAAGAAATGAAATGTATAACTAACTATCTTCCAGTATTTGCCCATGATAAACTTCTTGGCTTTGATCTAGAGGAAATTTATATGTATTGTGCGGTGAATTGTATTGGAAATACTTATATTGCCAACTACATAAAGAAAAAGAAAACAAATAGAACATGAAGAGAATACTAATGAAAGTGAAGAGACTTCCCAATACCCTCCTATTATTTCTTATGATGAATCAGGTAACGAGGAGGAGCCTCCTATTCAACCAATCTCATTAATAACGAGCTCCAAAAAGAGGATTGAACCCACACATGATGTGGTGAAGAAGAAGAAAATAAAAAGGAAGAGAGGTAAAAAGATATCTCTCCCAAATAGTGATGCTCCTATTACTGGTGTGCCTCATGAAAATATAATTGTGGAAGATAATGATACTTCTTATGATCTTGAAAATCTTTTTGGAACTTGCTTGAAAAAATATGATAATTGATATACTATTGGTGCTATCCATACTATTAATGATGAGAGTGATTATGCTTATGATATGAAAAGGCACAAGCTTGGGGATGCTATGTTTTATGAAGATGATGTTTTTGAGAATATATTTGCTGCAATTAATGTTTGTCCCAAGCTTGGGGAAGCTATGTTTAATGAAGATGATATTTTTAGTCTCCCAAGTTTTGATATGCAAATTTATAATGATGATAGCATGCCTCCTACTTATGATGATTATATTGATGAAAGTGGGTTTGGAAGAGTGTCAACTTTAGGAAGTAATGATCCCACTAGTTTGGAAGATGTTGAATCTTATTATGATAATTATGAAAGTGGATTTGAAGAGGTCATGACTTTATTTAGTGATGATTCCACTATCTTGGAAGAGGTTTCAATCGATTATGACGAGAACAAAGTTGCTACTTATGATAATTATTGTGATGATACATATGCTATAAAAAGTAGTGATGATCATATTTATAAAACTTATCATGATTATGATTACCCTTTTTCTGAACATTACTCTTTTAATGTGGAAACAATTTATAGTATTCGAGTTTCTTATGATACTTCCACTATTCCGAATGAGAAGAATCTTGCTTATGTGGAGAGTAGTAAATTTTGTATGCTTGTAGATCATGAAAATAATGCTTTAGGTGCTGGTTATATTGTTGAATTCATTCATGATTCTACTGAAAATTATTATGAGGGAGGAATATATGCTTGTAGGAATTGTAATAATATCAAGTTTCCTCTCTATGTGCTTAAAGTTTTGAAGTTATACTTGTTTTGCCTTCCTATGCTAGTTGATTATTGTTCCCATAAGTTGTTTGCTCACAAAATCCCTATGCATATGAAGTGGATTAGACTTAAATGTGCTAGTCATATCCTTCATGATGCTCTCTTTATGTTTCAATTCTTATCTTTTATGTGAGCATCATTGAAATCATCATGCCTAGCTAGGGGCGTTAAACGATAGCGCTTGTTGGGAGGCAACCCAATTTTATTTTTATTCCTTGATTTTTGCTCCTGTTTAGTAATAAATAATTCATCTAGACTCTGTTATGATTGAGTTTTTATGTTTTAATTAGTGTTTGTGCCAAGTAGAACCTTTGGGAAGACTTGGGGAAAGTCTTTGCGATCATGCTGTAAAAACAGAAACTTTAGCTCTCACGAGATTTGCTGCCATTTTTTATTGCAGAGTGATATTTAGTTAATTATTTTTTAAGATGATTAATAGATAAATTCCTCAAGTCCAGAAATTTACTTAAGAATTTTTGGGGTTCCATAAGTATACGTTTGATCCATATTACTACAGACTGTTCTGTTTTTGACAGATTCTGTTTTCTATGTGTTGTTTGCTTATTTTGATGAATCTATGAGTAGTACCGGAGGGTATGAACCATAGATAAGTTGTAATACAGTAGATATTACACCAATATGAATTTAGAATGAGTTCACAACAGTACCTAAGTGGTGATTTATTTTCTTATACTAACGGAGCTTACGAGTTTTCTGTTAAGTTTTGTGTTGTGAAGTTTTCAAGTTTTGGGTAAAGATTCGATGGACTATGGAATAAGGAGTGGCAATAGCCTAAGCTTTGGGATGCCCAAGGCACCCCAAGGTAATATTCAAGGACAACCAAGAGCCTAAGCTTGGGGATGCCCCGGAAGGCATCCCCTCTTTCGTCTTCGTTCATCGGTAACTTTACTTGGAGCTATATTTTTATTCGCCACATGATATGTGTTTTGCTTGGAGCGTCATTTTATTTTCTTTTGTTTTGCTTGCTGTTCGAATAAAATACAAAGATCTGAAATTATTAAATGTTAGAGAGTCTTCATATAGTTGCATAATTATTTGACTACTCATTGATCTTCACTTATATCTTTCAGAGTAGTTGTTGTTGCTCTGGTGCTTCACTTATATCCTTTTAGAGCATGGTGGTGGTTTTATTTTATAGAAGTTAATGAACTCTCATGCCTCACTTATATCATTTTGAGAGTCTTTAGAACAGCATGGTAGTTTGCTTTGGTTATGAAACTAGTCCTAATATGATGGGCATCCAAGAGGGATATAATAAAAACTTTCATATAAAGTGCATTGAATACTATGAGAAGTTTGATACTTGATGATTGTTTTGAGATGTAAAGATGGTTATATTAGAGTCATGCTAGTGAGTAGTTGTGAATTTGAGAAATACTTGTGTTGAAGTTTGTGATTCCCATAGCATGCATGTATGGTGAACCGTTATGTTAAGAAGTCGGAGCATGATGTATTTATTGATTGTCTTCCTTATGAGTGGCGGTCGGGGAAGAGCGATGGTCTTTCCCTACCAATCTATCCCCCTAGGAGCATGCGCGTAGTACTTTGTTTCGATAACTAATAGATTTTTGCAATAAGTATGTGAGTTCTTTATGACTAATGTTGAGTCCATGGATTATGCGCACTCTCACCCTTCCACCATTGCTAGCCTCTCTAATACCGCGCACCTTTCGCCAGTATCATAAACCCACCATATACCTTCCCCAAAACAACCACCATACCTACCTATCATGGCATTTCCATAGCCATTCCAAGATATATTGCCATGCAACTTTGCACCGTTCCGTTTATTATGACACGCTCCATCATTGTCATATTGCTTTGCATGATCATGTAGTTGACATTTTAGTTGTGGCAAAGCCACCGTTCATAATTCTTTCATACATGTCACTCATGAGTCATTGCACATCCCGGTACACCGCCAGAGGCATTCATATAGAGTCATACTTTGTTCTAGTATCGAGTTGTAATCATTGAGTTGTAAATAAATAGAAGTGTGATGATCATCATTAATAGAGCATTGTCCCCAAAAAAAGAAAAAAAAGGAAGGCCAAAAAAAGAGAAAGGTCAAATAAAAAAGAAAGGCCAAATAAAAAAAAGAAAGGCCAAATAAAAAATAAAAAAATAAAAGGGACAATGCTACTATCCTTTTTTCCACACTTGTGCTTCAAAGTAGCACCATGATCTTCATGATAGAGAGTCTCTTGTTTTGTCACTTTCATATACTAGTGGGAAATTTTCATTATAGAACTTGGCTTGTATATTCCAACAATGGGCCTCCTCAAGTGCCCTAGGTATTCGTGAGCAAGCAAGTTGGATGCACACCCACTTAGTTTCTTTTGTTGAGCTTTCATACATTTATAGCTCTAGTGCATCTGTTGCATGGAAATCCCTACTCACTCACATTGATATCTATCGATGGGCATCTCCATAGCCCGTTGATATGCCTAGTTGGTGTGAGACTATCTTCTCCCTTTTTGTCTTCTCCACAACCACCATTCTATTCCACCTATAGTGCTATGTCCATGGCTCATGCTCATATAATGCGTGAAGATTGAAAAAGTTTGAGAACATCAAAAGTATGAAACAATTGCTTGGCTTGTCATCGGGGTTGTGCATGATTTAAATACGTTGTGTGGTGAAGGTGGAGCATAGCCAGACTATATGATTTTGTAGGGATAGCTTTCTTTGGCCATGTTATTTTGAGAAGACATGATTACTTTGTTAGTATGCTTGAAGTATTATTATTTTCATGTCAATATTAAACTTTCGTCTTGAATATTATGGATCTGAATATTCTTGCCACAATAAAGAAAATTACATCGATAAATATGTTAGGTAGCATTCCACATCAAAAATTCTGTTTTTATCATTTACCTACTCCAGGGCGAGCAGGAATTTAGCTTGGGGATGCTGATACGTCTCCAATGTATCTATAATTTTTGATTGTTACATGCTATTATATTATCAACCTTGGATGTTTTATATGCTATTTTATATGATTTTTGGGACTAACCTATTAACCTAGAGCCCAGTGCCAGTTTTTGTTTTTTCCTTGTTTTAGAGTATCGCAGAAAAGGAAAATCAAACGGAGTCCAATTGACCTGAAACTTCACGGGACTTATTTTTGGACCAAAAGAAGCCCACGGAGTATTGGAGGTGGACCAGGAGAGTCCTGGGCTGCCCACGAGGGTGGGAGCGCGCCCACCCCCTGGGCGTGCCCCCCTGCCTCATGGACAGCCCGGAGGTCCACCGACATACTTCTTCCTCCCATATATACCCTAAAAACTTTGGGGAGCACAATAGATCGGGAGTTCCGACGCCATAAGCCTCCGTAGCCACCGAAAACCAGTCTAGACCCGTTCCGGCACCTTGCGGAGGGGGAATCCCTCTTCGGTGGCCATCTTCATCATCCTGGTGCTCTCCATGACAAGGAGGGAGTAGTTCTCCCTCGGGGCTGAGGGTATGTACCAGTAGCTATGTGTTTGATCTCTCTCTCTCTCGTGTTCTTGAGGTGGTACGATTTTGATGTATCGCGATCTTTGCTATTATAGTTGGATCTTATGATGTTTCTCCCCCTCTACTCTCTTGTAATGGATTGAGTTTTCCCTTTGAAGTTATCTTATCGGATTGAGTCTTTAAGGATTTGAGAACACTTGATGTATGTCTTGCGTGGGATACCTGTGGTGACAATGGGGTATTCTATGATCCACTTGATGTATGTTTTGATGATCAACTTGCGGGTTCCGTGACCTTGGGAATCTATGCAGAGGGGTTGGCACAAGTTTTCGTCTTGACTCTCTGGTAGAAACTTTGGGGCACTCTTTGAGGTTCTATGTGTTGGTTGAATAGATGAATCTGAGATTGTGTCATGCATATCGTATAATCATACCCACGGATACTTGAGGTGACATTGGAGTATCTGGGTGACATTAGGGTTTTGGTTGATTTGTGTCTTAAGGTGTTATTCTAGTACGAACTCTAGGGCTGTTTGTGACACTTATAGGAATAGCCCAACGGATTGATTGGAAAGAATAACTTTGAGGTGGTTTCATACCCTACCATAATCTCTTCGTTTGTTCTCCGCTATTAGTGACTTTGGAGTGACTCTTTGTTGCATGTTGAGGGATAGTTATGTGATCCAATTATGTTATTATTGTTGAGAGGACTTACACTAGTGAAAGTATGAGCCCTAGGCCTTGTTTCCACACATTGCAATACCGTTTACGCTCACTTTTATCACTTGCTACCTTGCTGTTTTTATTATTTCAGATTACAAATACCTTTATCTACTATCCATATACCACTTGTTTTACCATCTCTTCGCCGAACTAGTGCACCTATACAATTTACCATTGTATTGGGTGTGTTGGGGACACAAGAGACTCTTTTTTATTTGGTTGCGGGGTTGCTTGAGAGAGACCATCTTCATCCTACGCCTCCTACAGATTGATAAACCTTAGGTCATCCACTTGAGGGAAATTTGTTACTGTCCTACAAACCTCTGCACTTGGAGGCCCAACAACGTCTACAAGAAGAAGGTTGTGTAGTAGACATCACACACGAATCACCAAACTTGGTGGGACCGAAGTATAAAACTCGGTCAGACCGACTTAGTTCAAAATGTGAATGTTAGGATTTTCGGTGGGACCGACATGTCAACTCGGTGGGACCGATTCCATTAGGGTTAGGGCATAACGTAATCTCGATGAGACCGATTAAACAAACTCGGTGGGACCGATTTTGGTAATAGGCAAACAAAGAGTTGGTCAGGCAAACTCAGTGGGATCGATTCGCTCATCTCGGTTAGACCGAAACGTTATGAAGGGGAAACAGAGAGTTTGCATTGCAATCTCGGTGGGACTGATTACTCATCTCGGTTAGACTGAAACGTTACGAAGGGAAACAGAGAGTTTGCAATCCCATCTCGGTGAGACCGAGATCCCTATCGGTGAGACCGAAGTGACTTGGGTTTCTCGCAGTGGCTATGTCAAGTGAACTCGGTGGCGCCGGATAGAAGATTTCGGTGGGGCCAAGTTTGACTTTTGGTTTGGGACATATGTGGATATGAGAAAGTACTTGAGGGTTTTTGGAGCATATCACTAAGCATTTTGAGCAAGTAACTCATTAGGCAACACCCCATCCCCTTTTAATAGTATTGGCTTTTCCTATGCACTCAATGTGATCTTGGATCACTAAAAGTAAAATGTAGAGTCTTGTGCTTTGAGCTTGAGCCAATCTTTTGTCCTTAGCATTTTGAGGGGTCCGCTTTCTAATCCATGCCATGCCAATCATTGAGCTTTCCTGAAATATTTATCTTGAAATAGCATTAGCCCAATGAGCTATATGTTGTTAGGGATTACCAAAACCACCTAGGGATAGTTGCACTATCAACCATGAATGAAGTGTGAACCACTATCTGTCATTAAATATCTAGGGACTCCAAACCTCGGGAAAATAACTTCTTTAAGCATTTTAATAGAAGTGTTGTGATCAGCACTACTAGTTGGAATAGCTTCTACCCTCTTAGTAATGTTATCAACAGCAACTAAAATATGAGTATACCCATTGGAGGAAGGAAAATGTCCCATATAATCAAATCCCTAAATGTCAAATGGTTCAATAACAAGTGAATAGTTCATAGACATTTCTTAACGTCTACCAACATTACCAATTCTTTGACATTCATCGCAAGATAGAACAAACTTACGTGCATCTTTGGAAATGGTAGGCCAATAAAAACCAGATTGTAATACCTTGTGTGCAGTTCTGTCTCCCGCATGGTGTCCTCTGTAAGCCTCGGAGTGACACTTCCATATGATTTGTTCTTATTCATGCTCAGGTATACAGCGTCTAATAATACCATCTACTCCTTTTTACAGATGCGGGTCAACCCCAAAGTAATGTCTTAAATTAAAGAAAAATGTTTTCTTTTGTTGGTATGCGAAACTAGGTGGTATATATTTAGCAACAATGTAATTGTCATAGTCTGCATACCAAGGAGTATTACGGGAAGCATTTATAACAGCTAATTGTTCATCGGGAAAACTATCATTAATAGGCAGTGGGTCATCAAGACCATTTTCCATCCTAGACAGATTATCAGCTACGGGATTCTCAGCTCCTTTTCTATCAATGATATGCAACTCAAATTCTTGTAACAATAGCACCCACCTAATTAACCTAGGTTTCGCATCTTTATTTTCCATGAGATATTTATAGCAGCATGATCAGTGTGCACAGTTACCTTAGAATCAACAATGCAAGATCTGAACTTATCACATGCAAATACAACTGCTAAGAATTCTTTCTCAGTGGTAGCATAATTTCTTTGAGCATTGTCCAAGGTTTTACTAGCATAATGAATAATATTGAATTCATTATCAACTCTTTGTCCGAGAACCACACCAACAACATAATCACTAACATCACACATAATTTCAAAGGGTAAGTTCCAATCAGGTGGTCAAACAATAGGTGCAGAGATTAAGGCTTCCTTAAGTATTTCAAAGGCTTCTACACAATCATCGTCAAAAATGAATGGAACATCTTTTTGCAAGAGATTAGTAAGAGGCCTAGAAATTTTAGATAAGTCTTTAATAAATCTCATGTAGAAACTAGCACAACTGATGTCTACTACACAACCTTCTTCTTGTAGACGTTGTTGGGCCTCCAAGTGCAAAGGTTTGTAGGACAATAGCAAATTTCCCTCAAGTGGATGACCTAAGGTTTATCAATCCGTAGGAGGCATAGGATGAAGATGGTCTCTCTCAAGCAACCCTGCAACCAAATAACAAAGAGTCTCTTGTGTCCCCAACACACCCAATACAATGGTAAATTGTATAGTTGCACTAGTTCGGCGAAGAGATGGTAAAACAAGTGGTATATGGATAGTAGAAAAAGGTATTTGTAATCTGAAATAATAAAAACAGCAAGGTAGCAAGTGATAAAAGTGAGCGTAAACGGTAGTGCAATGTGTGGAAACAAGGCCTAGGTTCATACTTTCACTAGTGTAAGTCCTCTCAACAATAATAACATAATTGGATCACATAACTATCCCTCAACATGCAACAAAGAGTCACTCCAAAGTCACTAATAGCGGAGAACGAACGAAGAGATTATGGTAGGGTACGAAACCACCTCAAAGTTATTCTTTCCAATCAATCCGTTGGGCTATTCCTATAAGTGTCACAAACAGCCCTAGAGTTCGTACTAGAATAACACCTTAAGATACAAATCAACCAAAACCCTAATGTCACCTAGATAATCCAATGTCACCTCAAGTATCCGTGGGCATGATTATACGATATGCATCACACAATCTCAATTCATCTATTCAACCAACACATAGAACCTCAAAGAGTGCCCCAAAGTTTCTACCGGAGAATCACGACGAAAACGTGTGCCAACCCCTATGCATAGGTTCATGGGCGGAACCCGCAAGTTGGTCACCAAAACATACATCAAGTGGCACGTGGTATCCCATTGTCACTACAGATATCCACGGCAAGACATACATCAAGTGTTCTCAAATCTTTAAAGACTCAATCCGATAAGATTACTTCAAAGGGGAAACTCAATTCATTACAAGAGAGAAGAGGGGGAGAAACATAAGATCCAACTATAATAGCAAAGCTCGCGATACATAAGATCGTATCACCTCAAGAACACGAGAGAGAGAGAGAGAGAGAGAGAGAGAGAGAGAGAGATCAAACACATAGCTACTGGTACATACCCTCAGCCCCGAGGGAGAACTACTCCCTCCTCGTCATGGAGAGCACCGGAATGATGAAGATGGACACCGGAGAAAGATTGCCCCCTCTGGCAGGGTGCCGGAACGGGTCTAGATTGGTTTTCGGTGGCTACGGAGGCTTCTAGCGGCGAAACTCTCGATCTATTGTCCGTTCTGGAAGTTTTAGGTCACGTAGGTATATATGGGTGCAGGAGGTACGTCGGTGGAGCTACGGGGGCCCCACGAGGCAGGGGGCGCGCCTTAGGGGGGTGGGTGTGCCCCCCACCCTCGTGAGCACCTCCCGTATCTTCTGACGTGGGGTCCAAGTCCATCAGGTGGGTTTTCTTCCAAAAATAACTTCTCTAATTGATTTCGTTCTGTTTCGCCTCCATCTAATATTCCTTTTCTTCAAAACACTGAAATAGGCATAAAACAACAAATCTGGGTTGGGCCTCCGGTTAATAGGTTAGTCCCAAAAATAATATAAAAGTGGATAATAAAGCCCAATATTTCCTAAAACAGTAGATAATATAGCATGGAGCAATCAAAAATTATAGATACGTTGGAGACGTATCAAGCATCCCCAAGCTTAATTCCTACTCGTCCTCGAGTAGGTAAATGATAAAAAAGATAATTTTTGATGTGGAATGCTAGTTGGCATAATTTCAATGTAATTCTTCTTAATTGTGGCATGAATATTCAGATCCATAAGATTCAAGACAAAAGTTCATATTGACATAAAAATAATAATACTTCATGCATACTAACAAAGCAATCATGTCTTCTCAAAATAACATGGCCAAAGAAAGCTATCCCTACAAAATCATGTAGTCTGGCTATGCTCCATCTTCACCACACAACATATTTAAATCATGCACAACCCCGATGACAAGCCAAGCAATTGTTTCATACTTTTGATGTTCTCAAACTTTTTCAATCTTCACGCAATACATGAGCGTGAGCCATGGATATAGCACTATAGGTGGAATAGAGTGGTGGTTGTGGAGAAGACAAAAAGGGAGAAGATAGTCTCACATCGACTAGGCGTATCAACGGGCTATGGAGATGCCCATCAATAGATATCAATGTGAGTGAGTAGGGATTGCCATGCAACGGATGCACTAGAGCTATAAGTATATGAAAGCTCAAAAAGAAACTAAGTGGGTGTGCATCCAACTCACTTGCTCACGAAGACCTAGGGCAATTTGAGGAAGCCCATGATTGGAATATACATGCCAAGTTCTATAATGAAAGATTCCCACTAGTATATGAAAGTGACAACATAAGAGACTCTCTGTCATGAAGATCATGGTGCTACTTTGAAGCACAAGTGTGGTAAAAGGATAGTAGCATTGTCCCCCCCCCCCTTCTTTTTTTTATTTGGCCTTTCTTTTTTTTTTATTTGGCCTCTATTTTTTTATTTGGCCTTTCTTTTTCTTTTTTTATGGCCTTTCTCTTTTTTTTCCTTTTTTGGGACAATGCTCTATTGAATGATGATCATCACACTTCTATTTTTTTACAACTCAATGATGCAACTCGATACTAGAACAAAGTATGACTCTATATGAATGCCTCCGGTGGTGTACCGGGATATGCAACGATGCATGAGTGACATGTATGAAAGAATTATGAACGGTGGCTTTGCCACAAATACGATGTCAACTACATGATCATGCAAAGCAATATGACAATGATGAAGCGTGTCATAATAAATGGAATGGTGGAAAGTTGCATGGCAATATATCTTGGAATGGCTATGGAAATGCCATAATAGGTAGGTATGGTGGCTGTTTTGAGGAAGGTATATGGTAGGTGTATGATACCGGCGAAAGGTGCGCTGGTATTAGAGAGGCTAGCAAAGGTGGAAGGGTGAGAGTGCGTATAATCCATGGACTCAACATTAGTCATAAAGAACTCACATACTTATTGCAAAAATCTATTAGTTATCAAAACAAAGTACTACGCGCATGCTCCTAGGGGGATAAATTGGTAGGAAAAGACCATCGCTCGTCCCCGACCGCCACTCATAAGGAAGGCAATCAACAAATAAATCATGCTTCGACTTCATCACATAACGGTTCACCATACGTGCATGCTACGGGAATCACAAACTTCAACACAAGTATTTCTCAAATTCACAACTACTCAACTAGCATGACTCTAATATCACCATCTCCATATCTCAAAACAATTATCAAGTATCAAACTTCTCATAGTATTCAACACACTCATAAGAGAATTTTATTATTCTTGAATACCTAGCATATTAGGATTTTAAGCAAATTACCATGCTATTTAAGACTCTCAAAATAATCTAAGTGAAGCATGAGATTTCATCTATTTCTTCAAAATAAAACTACCACCACGCTCTAAAAGGTATAAGTGAAGCACTAGAGCAAATGACAAACTACTCCGAAAGATTTAAGTGAAGATCAATGAGAATAATTATGCAACTATGTGAAGACTCTCTTACATTTAATAATTTCAGATCTTGGTATTCTATTCAAACATCAAGCAAAGCAAAATAAAATGACATTCTAAGAATAGCAAACATCATGTGAAGAAGCAAAAACTTAGGATCAACCGATACTAACCGATAGTTGTTGAAGAAGAAAGGTGGGATGCCAACTGGGGCATCCCCAAGCTTAGACGATTGAGACTTCTTAAAATATTATCTTGGGGTGCCTTGGGCATCCCCAATCTTGAGCTTTTGTGTCTCCTTAATTCCTCTCATATCACGGTCTCCCTAAATCTCAAAAGCTTCATCCACACAAAACTCAACAAGGACTCGTGAGATAAGTTAGTATAAACCATTGCCAAAACCATATCATACTCTACTGTAGCAAATCACTAAAATTATTATTCAACATTGCATACTAAATGCCTCTGCATATTTAATAGTCCTATCCTCAAATAGAATCATTAAAGAAGCAAACATATGCAAACAATGCAAACATAACAGCAATCTGCCTAAACAGGATAGTCTGTAAAGAATGCTGCAGCATCCATACTTCCCTAGATCCAAAAATTATGAAAGAAAATTCTCACTGTAGTAAATTTATCAGAGCTTAATATGCAAAAGGTTTCAACATTTTATCACATTCTTACTTTTCTAGGGAATTATTGCAACAGCGGTAAACTTTCTGTTTTCAAACAGCAACATGTGGACTTCTAAAATAGGCATAGTAAAGGCTATCAATGCCACTTTTATTGAAATAAAAAATGCAAAACATAGTTCTAAATAACAGCAAGCAAATCCTAACAAAATAAATTGACGCTCCAAGCAAAACACATCATGTGGTAAATAAAAATATAGCTCCAAGTAAAGTTACCGATGAATGAAGACGAAAGAGGGGATGCCTTCCGGGGCATCCCCAAGCTTAGGCGCTTGGCTATCCTTGAATATTACCTTGGGGTGCCTCGGGCATCCCCAAGCTTAGGCTCTTGCTACTCCTTATTCCATAGTCCATCGAATCCTTACCCAAAACTTGAAAACTTCACAACACAAAACTTAACAGAAAACTCGTTAGCTCCGTTAGTATAAGAAAATAAATCACCACTTCAAGGAAGTGTAATGAACTCATTATTTATTTATATTAGTTTTAAACCTACTGTATTCCAACTTCTATATGGTTTATAAACTATTTTACTAGCCATAGATTCATCAATATAATTAAACAACACATGAAAAACAGAATCTGTCAAAAACAGAACAGTCTGTAGTAATCTGGATCAAACGTATAATTATTGAACTCATAAAATTCTCAAATAAATTTCTGTACCTCAGGAATTTATCTATTAATCATCTTCAAAAATAATTAACTAAATAGCACTCTCCAAATAAAAATGGCAGCAATTCTCATGAGCGCTAAAGTTTCTGTTTTTTACAGCATGATCATAAAGACTTCCCCCAAGTCTTCCCAATGGTTCTACTTGGCACAAACACTAATTAAAAGCATAAAACCACATTTAAACAGAGGCTAGATGAATTATTTATTACTAAAAAGGAACAAAAAGCAAGGAATGAAAATAAAGTTGGGTTGCCTCCCAAAAAGCGCTATCGTTTAACACCCCTAGCTAGGCATGATGATTTCAATGATGCTCATATAAAGGATAAGAATTGGAACATAAAGAGAGCATCATGAATAATATGACTAGCACATTTAAGTCTAACCCTCTTCCTATGCATAGGGATTTTGTGAGCAAACAACTTATGGGAATAATTATCAACTAGCATAGGAGGGCAAAAACAAGCATAACTTCAAAACTTGAAGCACATAGAGAGGAAACTTAATATTATTGCAATTCCTACAAGCATATATTCCTCCCTCATAATAATTTTTAGTAGCATCATGAATTAACTCAACAATATAACCAGCACCTAAATAATTCTTTTCATGATCTACTTGCATAGAAAATTTACTACTCTCCACATAAGCAAAATTCTTCTCATTAGGAATAGTGGGAGTATCATAAGAGACTTGAATGCTATAAATTGTTTCCTCGTTAAAGGAGTAATGTTCAGAGAAGGGGTAATCATAACCATGACAAGTTTTATAAATATAATCACTACTTTTTATAGCATAAGTATCATCACAATAATCATCATAAGTAGGAGGCATGCTATCATCATTATAAACTTGCATATCAAAACTTGGGAGACTAAAAATATCATCTTCATTAATCATAGCTTCCCCAAGCTTGGGACAAACATTAATTGCAGCAAATATATTCTCAAATATGTCATCCTCATAAAACATAGCTTCCCCAAGCTTGGGCCGTTTCATATCATAATCATAATCACTCTAATCATTAATAGTATGGATAGCACCAATAGTATAGCAATTATCATATTCTTCCAAGCAAGTGCCAAAAAGATTTTCAAGATCATAAGAAGTATCATTATCTTCCACAATTATATTTTCATGAGGCACAATAGTAATAGGAGCAGAATTATTTGGTAGAGATATCTTTTTACCTCTCTTACTTTTTCTTTTCTTCTTCTTCACCACATCATGTGTGGGTTCAATCCTTTTTTTGGAGCTCCTTATTAATGAGATTGGTTGAATAGGAGGCTTTTCCTCGTTACCTGATTCATCATAAGAAATAATGGGAGGGTATTGGGAAGTCTCTTCCCTTTCATTAGTATTCTCTTCATCCTCTATTTGTTTTATTTTCTTTATGTAATTGGCAATATAAGGATTTTCAATGCAATTCACCGCACAATACATATAAATCTTCTCTAGATCAAAATGAAGAACTCTATCAAGATTAAATTTTGGAATACCCTTAGTTATACGTTTCATTTCTTCATAACCCAAAAGAAGGCTAATCTCTTTATGATGCTCAAGGGTAATCAAATTATCACAATGTTTGGACATGACTTGATCATGAAACAAACAGCATTGGAGCTTTAAATGGCCATGTTCATTGCAAAGTTCACAAGGGGTGCGAAAAATATTGAATTTTTCAGCACAATCATCAAGACTTTGTTGCAACAATTTAGTTTCTAAGTACTTATGCCTCTTGCAATATCTATCTTCCCTATTTGGCGTGTACTTATAAACCCAGTCTACTCCACAAAAATTGACATGTTTATAGGAGGCATTTTCATCATAACTAGTGCAATCATCATTATCATCACGGATATTCAAAGAATTCGTACTAGCAACATTGCAATCATGCTCATCATTCAAATATTTAGTGCCCAACATTTTATAGATTTCTTCTTCTAGCACTTGAGCACAATTATCCTTTCCATCATACTCACGAAAGATATTAAAAAGGTGAAGCGTATGAGACAAACTCAATTCCATTTTTTTATAGTTTTCTTTTATAAACTAAACTAGTGATAAAACAAGAAACTAAAAGACTCGATTGCAAGATCTAAAGATATACCTTCAAGCACTCACCTCCCCGACAACGGCGCCAGAAAAGAGTCTTGATGTCTACTACACAACCTTCTTCTTGTAGACGTTGTTGGGCCTCCAAGTGCAGAGGTTTGTAGGACAGTAGCAAATTTCCCTCAAGTGGATGACCTAAGGTTTATCAATCCGTAGGAGACGTAGGATGAAGATGGTCTCTCTCAAGCAACCCTGCAACCAAATAAAAAAGTCTCTTGTGTCCCCAACACACCCAATACAATGGTAAATTGTATAGGTGCACTAGTTCGACGAAGAGATGGTAAAACAAGTGGTATATGGATAGTAGATAAAGGTATTTGTAATCTGAAATAATAAAAACCGCAAGGTAGCAAGTGATAAAAGTGAGCGTAAACGGTATTGCAATGTGTGGAAACAAGGCCTAGGGTTCATACTTTCACTAGTGTAAGTCCTCTCAACAATAATAACATAATTGGATCACATAACTATCCCTCAACATGCAACAAAGAGTCACTCCAAAGTCACTAATAGCGGAGAACGAACGAAGAGATTATGGTAGGGTACGAAACCACCTCAAAGTTATTCTTTCCAATCAATCAGTTGGGCTATTCCTATAAGTGTCACAAACAGCCCTAGAGTTCGTACTAGAATAACACCAAAGATACAAATCAACCAAAACCCTAATGTCACCTAGATACTCCAATGTCACCTCAAGTATCCATGGGCATGATTATACGATATGCATCACACAATCTCAATTCATCTATTCAACCAACACATAGAACCTCAAAGAGTGCCCCAAATTTTCTACCGAAGAATAATGACGAAAACGTGTGCCAACCCCTATGCATAGGTTCATGGGCGGAACCCGCAAGTTGGTCACCAAAACATACATCAAGTGGCACATGGTATCCCATTGTCACCATAGATATCCACGGCAAGACATACATCAAGTGTTCTCAAATCTTTAAAGACTCAATCCGATAAGATTACTTCAAAGGGGAAACTCAATTCATTACAAGAGAGAAGAGGGGGAGGAGAAACATTAGATCCAACTATAATAGAAAAGCTCGCGATACATCAAGATCGTATCACCTCAAGAACACGAGAGAGAGAGATCAAAGACATAGCTACTGGTACATACCCTCAGCCCCGAGGGAGAATTACTCCCTCCTCGTCATGGAGAGCACCGGGATGATGAAGATGGCCACCGGAGAAGGATTGCCCCCTCCGGCAGGGTGCCGGAACGGGTCTAGAATTGTTTTCGGTGGCTACGGAGGCTTCTGGCAGCAGAACTCCCGATCTATTGTCCGTTCTGGAAGTTTTAGGTCACGTAGGTATATATGGGTGCAGGAGGTACGTCGGTGGAGCTACGGGGGCCCCACGAAGTAGGAGGCGCGCCCTAGGGGGTGGGCGCGCCCCCCACCCTCGTCAGCACCTCCCATATCTTCTGACGTGGGGTCCAAGTCCATCAGGTGGGTTTCCTTCCAAAAATAACTTCTCTAGTTGATTTCATTCCGTTTCGACTCCGTCTGATATTCATTTTCTTCAAAACACTGAAATAGGCATAAAACAGCAAATCTGGGCTGGGCCTCCGGTTAATAGGTTAGTCCCAAAAATAATATAAAAGTGTATAATAAAGCCCAATATTGCCTAAAACAGTAGATAATATAGCATGGAGCAATCAAAAATTATAGATACGTTGGAGACGTATCAACAACCAAGGAAACTTCTTATACCTTTGATATCTTTCGGACAAGGCGTTTTCTCAGTTGCATCAACTTTAGCTTTATCAACTGCAATACCTCTTCTAGAAATTTTATGCCCCAAGACAATACCTTCATTCACCATAGAGTGGCACTTCTCCCAATTGAAGACAAGATTAGTTTCTTCACATCTCTGCAAAACTCAATCAAGGTTGCTTAAGCAATCATCAAAAGAAATTCCGTAAATAAAAAATCTTCCATGAAAACATCAACAATCTTTTCACAAAAGTCGGAGAATATAGTGGTCATACATCTTTGAAAGGTAGCAGGTGCATTGCATAAACCAAATGGCATACGTCTATAAGTAAAAGTACCAAAAGGGCATGTAAAAGTGGTTTTTTCTTGATCCTCTTGTGGCACAAGTATTTGGAAAAAACCAGAGTGTCCATCTAGAAAACAAAAATGTGTATGTTTTGATAATATTTCTAGCATTTGATCAATGAATGGTAAGGGGTAATGATCCTTCCTAGTAGCTTTGTTTAGTTTTCTTAAATCAATTACCATCCTATAACATGTTATAATACTTTGTGGGATAAGTTCATTTTTATCATTGGGGACAAAAGTAATACCTCCCTTCTTAGGAACACAATGAACAGGAGTTGCCCATCTACTATCGGCTATAGGATAGATTATACCTGCTTCTAGGAGCTTTAATATTTCATTTCTTACCACTTATTTCATCTTAGGATTTAATCGTCGCTGGTTATCAACAACTGGCTTAGCATTAGGCTCCATTTTAATCTTGTGCTGACATAGAGTGGGACTAATGCCCCTAAGATCATCAAGAGTATATCCAATAGAGGCACGATGCTTTCTCAGGGTTCTCAACAATCTCTTTTCTTCATGCTCTGAAAGGTTAGCACTAATAATAATTGGATATATCTTCTTTCATCAAGGTAAGCATATTGCAATGTATCAGGCAATTGTTTAAGCTCAAACACGGGGTCACTCTTGGGTGGAAGAGGATCTCCAAGAGTCTCAACAGGCAAATTGTGTTTCAAAATAGGTATTTGTTTGAAGAATATCTCATCTATTTCATTTCTTTCATTCATATGCATATCATTTTCATGGTCTAGAAAATATTGTTCTAACGGATCAGTAGGAGGCACGCAATAGAAGAAAGACCAATAATTTCATCCTTACTAGGCAATTCTTTATCACTAGTTCATGAAATTTGGAGAAATTAAACTCATGAGACACATCACCAAAATTAACACTGACAGTTTCCTTAGCACAATCAATCTTAGCATTAACCATATTCAGGAAAGGTCTACCAAATATAATGGGGCAAAAATCATCTTGTGGGGAAGCAAGAAGTAGAAAATCAGTAGGGTATTTAATTTTCCCACACAAGTCTTAAACATCTCTAACAATCCCAAGTGGTGAAATAGTATCTCTATTCGCAATCTTAATAGTGACATCAATATCTTCTATCTCAGCAGGTGCAATATCATTCATAATTTCTTGATATAGGGTAAATGGGATAGCACTGACACTCGCACCCAAATCACATAAGCCATGATAATAATGATCTCATATTTTAACAGAGACAACATGCATGCCAACAATAGGTCTACTTTTATCTCTAGGATCAGGGTTAACAATTCTAGCAGCTTCATCACATAGATAAATAACATGTCCATCAATATTATCAACCAAGAGATCTTTTATCATAGAAACATTAGGTTCAACTTTAAATTGTTCAAAGGGTGTAGGTGTTCTTATATAACTTATGTTGACCATAGTTGAAACCCTAGCATGTTCTTTTATATTCCACGAAAATGGGGTTTCTCAATATAAGCAGTAGGAATAACTGGATTAACACTATAAGTAATAATTTCTTCCTTAGCTTTAGTAGGTTCTTCTAATTTTTCTTTAATAGGGGGTGATACTTAAACTACTTCTCCTTTGGGGAGATCAACATGAGTAGCAAATGATTCATAGAAAGAAGCTACTATTTCAGAGTCAAGTCCATACTTAGTGCTAAATTTATGAAAACCACTGGTATCCATAAAGGATTTAACACAATCAAACTCAAGCTTTATAACCTGACTCTTTACCTTGTCGAGTTCCCAATCTTCAGAGTTGCATTTAATTCTTTCCAAAAGATCCCATCTGAATTAGATAGTATTCTTCATAAAAGAACCAGTATAAGAAGTATCGAGCATGGTTTGATCATCACGAGAAAGTCGAGCATAAAAATTCTGCATAATAATTTCTATTGAGAGCTCATGATTGGGGCATGAATACATCATTGACTTAAGCCTCCCTCAAGCTTGAGCAATACTTTCTCCATCACGAGGCCAAATATTTATATATATATAATTCTGATCACGATGAACCAGATGTATAGGATAAAACTTCTGATGAAATTCCAATTTCAATCGGCTCCAGTCCCATGTTCCAATATCATCACATAGCTATACCATGTCAATGTTTTCCCCCAAAAGACAAGGTAAAACCTTTTTCTTGACTCCATCTTTGGATAAACCTGCAAGCTTAAGCAATCCACAAATTTCATCCACACATATCAGGTGCATATCAGGATGCATCGTTCCATCTCCTGCCTGAGGATTAGCTAGTAGTTTCTCTATCATATCCTAAGGAATATCATAATAAGTATTTTTGGTAGGTGCAGTAGGTTGAGGGACAACTCTTTGTGCTCCTGGACAAGGTGAAGATACCCCGAACAAGCCCCTCAAAGGGTTACTTTCCATAGTGGCAAGTGACAATAAATTTCAGCACTTAATATAAATGTTTCCTTACCAAGTTCCACTCACCAAAGGCGCCTTCACTCCCTGGAAACGACACAAGAAAAGAGTCTTAATGACCCACAAGTATAGGGGATCAATCATAGTCCTTTCGATAAGTAAGAGTGTCGAACCCAATGAGGAGCAGAAGGAAATGACAAGCAGTTTTCAGCAAGGTATTCTCTACAAGCACTGAAATTATCGGTAACAAATAGTTTGGTAGCATGGTAATTCGTAATGAGTAATAAATAACAAGTTAACAAAGGTGCAGCAAGGTGGCCCAATCCTTTTTATAGCAAAGGACAAGCCTGGACGAACTCTTATATAAATCAAAGCACTCCCAATGACACATGGGAATTATCATCAAGTTAGTTTTCATCATGCTCATATGATTCACGTTCGCTATTTTGATAATTTGATATGTGGGTGGACCGATGCTTGGATGTTGTCCTTACTTAGACAAGCCTCCCACTTATGATTAACCCCTCTCGTGAGCATCCGCAACTACGAAAGAAGAATTAAATCTAACCATGGCATCAAACATCTAGATCCAAATCAACCCCTTATGATGTTGGGGAACGCAGTAATTTCAAAAATTTCCTATGCACACGCAAGATCATGGTGATGCATAGCAACGAGAGGGGAGAGTGTTGTCCACGTACCCTCGTAGACCGAAAGCAGAAGCGTTAGCACAACGCGGTTGATGTAGTCGTACGTCTTCACGGCCCGACCGATCAAGCATCGAAACTACGGCACCTCCGAGTTCTAGCACACGTTCAGCTCGATGACGATCCCCGGACTCCGATCCAGCAAAGTGTTGGGGAAGAGTTTCGTCAGCATGACGGCGTGGTGACGATCTTGATGTTCTACCGTTGCAGGGCTTCGCCTAAGCACCGCTACAATATTATCGAGGATTATGGTGGAGGGGGGCACCGCACACAGCTAAGAGAACGATCACGAAGATCAACTTGTGTGTCTATGGGGTGCCCCCTGGCCACGTATATAAAGGAGTGGAGGAGGGGAGGGGTCGGCCCTCTCTATGGCGCGCCCTAGGGGAGTCCTACTCCCACCGGGAGTAGGATTCCCCCTTTCCTAGTAGAACTAGGAGCCCTTCCAAGTAGTAGGAGTAGGAGGGAAGGAAAGGGAAGGGAAAAGGAGAAGGAAGGAAGGGGGCGCCCCCCTTCCCTAGTCCAATTCGGACCAGACCAAGGGGAGGGGTGCGGCCACCCTTTAGGCCCTTTTCCTTCTTTCCCGTATGGCCCAATAAGGCCCAATACGTATTCCCGTAACTCTCCGGTACTCCGAAAAATACCCGAATCACTTGGAACCTTTCCGATGTCCGAATATAGTCGTCCAATATATCGATCTTTACGTCTCAACCATTTTGAGACTCCTCGTCATGTCCCCGATCTCATCCAGGACTCCGAACTCCTTCGGTACATCAAAACTCATAAACTCATAATATAACTGTCATCGAAACCTTAAGCGTGCGGACCCTACGGGTTCGAGAACAATGTAGACATGACTGAGACACGTCTCCGGTCAATAACCAATAGCGAAACCTGGATGCACATATTGGCTCCCACATATTCTACGAAGATCTTTATCGGTCAGACCGCATAACAACATACGTTGTTCCCTTTGTCATCGGTATGTTACTTACCCGAGATTTGATCATCGGTATCTCAATACCTAGTTCAATCTCGTTACCAGCAAGTCTCTTTACTCGTTCTGTAATACATCATCTCGAAACTAACTCATTAGTTGCAATACTTTCAAGGCTTTAGGTGATGTGCATTACCGAGAGGGCCCAGAGATACCTCTCCAACAATCGGAGTGACAAATCCTAATCTCGAAATACGCCAACCCAACAAGTACCTTCAGAGACACCTGTAGAGCACCTTTATAATCACCCAGTTACGTTGTGACGTTTGGTGGCACACAAAGTATTCCTTCGGTAAACGGGAGTTGCATAATCTCATAGTCATAGGAACATGTATAAGTCATGAAGAAAGCAATAGCAACAAACTAAACGATCAAGTGCTATGCTAACAGAGGGTCAAGTCAATCACATCATTCTCCTAATGATGTGACCCCGTTAATCAAATGACAACTCATGTCTATGGTTAGGAAACATAATCATCTTTGATCAACGAGCTAGTCAAGTAGAGGCATACTAGTGACACTCTGTTTGTCTATGTATTTACACATGTATTATGTTTCCGGTTAATTCAATTCTAGCATGAATAATAAACATTTATCATGATATAAGGAAATAAGTAATAGCTTTATTATTGCCTCTAGGGCATATTTCCTTCAGTCTCCCACTTGCACTAGAGTCAATAATCTAGTTCACATCGCCATGCGATTTAACATCAATATTTCACATCACCATGTGATTAACACCCATAGTTCACATCGACATGTGACCAACACCCAAAGGGTTTACTAGAGTCAATAATCTAGTTCACATTGCTATGTGATTAACACCCAAAGAGTACTGAGGTATGATCATGTTTTGCTTGTGAGAGAAGTTTAGTCAACGGGTCTGCCACATTCAGATCCGTAAGTATTTTGCAAATTTCTATGTCAACAATGCTCTGCATGGAGCTATTCTAGCTAATTGCTCCCACTTTCAATATGTATCCAGATTGAGACTGAGAGTCATCTGGATCAGTGTCAAAACTTGCATCGACGTAACCCTTTACGACGAACCTTTTGTCACCTCCATAATCGAGAAACATATCCTTATTCCACTAAGGATAATTTTGACCAATGTCCAGTGATCTACTCCTAGATCACTATTGTACTCCCTTACCAAACTCAGGGCAGGGTATACAATAGGTCTGGTACACAACATGGCATACTTTATAGAACCTATGGCTAAGGCATAGGGAATGACTTTCATTCTCTCTCTATCTTCTGTCCTGGTCGGGTTTTGAGTCTTACCCAACTTCACTCCTTGTAACACAGGCAAGAACTTCTTCTTTGACTGTTCCATTTTGAACTACTTCAAAATCTTGTCAAGGTATGTACTCATTGAAAAACTTATCAAGCATCTTGATCTATCTCTATAGATCTTGATGCTCAATATGTAAGCAGCTTCACCAAGGTCTTTCTTTGAAAAACTCCTTTCAAATATTCCTTTATGCTTTGCAGAATAATTCTACATTATCTCTGATCAACAATATGTCTTTCACATATACTTATCAGAAATGTTGTAGTGCTCCCACTCACTTTCTTGTAAATACAGGCTTCACCGCAAGTCTGTATAAAACTATATGCTTGATCAACTTATCAAAGCGTATATTCCAACTCCGAGATGCTTGCACCAGTCCATAGATGGATCGTTGGAGCTTGCATATTTTGTTAGTACCTTTAGGATTGACAAAACCTTCTGGTTGCATCATATACAACTCTTCTTTAATAAATCCATTAAGGAATGTAGTTTTGTTTATCCATTTGCCTGATTTCATAAAATGCGGCAATTGCTAACATGATTCGGACAGACTTAAGCATAGATACGAGTGAGAAACTCTCATCGTAGTCAACACCATGAACTTGTCGAAAACCTTTTTGCGACAATTCTAGCTTTATAGATAGTAACACTACTATCAGCGTCTGTCTTCCTCTTGAAGATCCATTTAATCTCAATGGCTCACCGATCATTGGGCAAGTCAATCAAATTCCATACTTTGTTCTCATACATGGATCTCATCTCAGATTTCATGGCCTCAAGCCATTTCGCGGAATCTGGGCTCATCATCGCTTCCTCATAGTTTGTAGGCTCGTCATGGTCAAGTAACATGACCTCAAGAATAGGATTACCGTACCACTCTGGTGCGGATCTCACTCTGGTTTACCTATGAGGTTCGGTAGCAACTTGACCTGAAGTTACATGATCATCATCATTAGCTTCCTCACTAATCGGTGTAGTAGTCACAGGAACAGATTTCTGTGATGAACTACTTTCCAATAAGGGAGCAGGTACAGTTACCTCATCAAGTTCTACTTTCCTCCCACTCACTTCTTTCGAGAGAAACTCCTTTTCTAGAAAGGATCCATTCAAAGCAACAAATATATTGCCTTCGGATGTGTGATAGAAGGTGTACCCAACATTTTCTTTTGGGTATCCTATGAAGACACACTTCTCCGATTTGGGTTTGAGCTTATCAGGTTGAAACTTTTTCACATAAGCATTGCAACCTCAAACTTTAAGAAACGACAGCTTAGGTTTCTTGCCAAACCATAGTTCATACGGTGTCGTCTCAACAGATTTAGATGGTGCCCTATTTAATGTGAATGTAGCTGTCTCTAATGCATAACCCCAAAACGATAGTGGTAAATCGGTAAGAGACATCATAGATCACACCATATCTAATAAAGTACGGTTACGACGTTCGGACACACCATTACACTGTGGTGTTCCAGGTGGCATGAGTAGTGAAACTATTTCACATTGTTTTAACTGAAGGCCAAACTCGTAACTCAAATATTTTCCTTCTACGATCATATCGTAGAAACTTTTATTTTTGTTACGATGATTCTCCACTTCACTCTGAAATCCTTCGAACTTTTCAAATGTTTTAGACTTGTGTTTAATCAAGTAGATATACTCATATCTGCTCAAATCATCTATGAAGATCAGAAAATAATGATACCTGCCGCGAGCCTTAATATTCATTGGACCACATACATCAGTATGTATGATTTCCAACAAATCTGTTGCTTGCTCCATTGTTCCGGAGAACGGAGTCTTAGTCATCTTGCCCATGAGGCATGGTTCGCAAGCATCAACTGATTCATAATCAAGTGATTCCAAAAGCCCATCAACATGGATTTTCTTCATGCGCTTTACACCAATATGACCTAAACGGCAGTGCCACAAATAAGTTGCACTATCATTATTAACTTTGCATCTTTTGGTTTCAATATTATGAATATGTGTATCACTACGATCGAGATCCAACGAACCATTTTCATTGGATGTGTAACCATATAAGGTTTCATTCATGTAAACAGAACAACAATTTATTCTCTTACTTAAATGAATAACCATATTGCAATAAACATGATCAAATCATATTCATGCTCAACACAAACACCAAATAACACTTATTTAGGTTCAACACTAATCCCGAAAGTATAGGGAGTGTGCGATGATGATCATATCAATCTTAGAACCACTTCCAACACACATCGTCACTTCATCCTTAACTAGTCTTTGTTCATTCTGCAACTCCCGTTTCGAGTTACTACTCTTAGCAACTGAACCATTATCAAATACCGAGGGGTTGCTACGAACACTAGTAAAATACACATCAATAATCTGTATATCAAATATACCTTTGTTCACTTTGCCATCCTTCTTATCCGCCAAATACTTGGGGTAGTTCCGCTTCCAATGACCAGTCCCTTTGCAGCAGAAGCACTCAGTTTCACACTTAGGTCCAGACTTGGGTTTTTCACTTGAACAGCAACTTGCTTGTCGTTCTTCTTGAATTTCCCCTTCTTCCCTTTGCCCTTTTCTTGAAACTAGTGGTCTTGTCTACCATCAACACTTGATATTTTTCTTGATTTCTACCTTCGTAGATTTCAGCATTACGAAGAGCTTGAGAATCGTTTCTGTTATCCCTTGCATATCATAGTTCATCACGAAGTTCTACTAACTTGGTGATGGTGACTAGAGAATTTTGTCAATCACTATCTTATCGGGAAGATTAACTCCCACTTGATTCAAGCAATTGTAGTACCCAGACAATCTGAACACATGCTCACTGCTTGAGCTATTCTCCTCCATCTTTTAGCTATAGAACTTGTTGGAGACTTCATATCTCTCAACTCGGGTTTTTACTTGAAATATTAACTTCAACTCCTGGAACATCTCATATGGTCCATGACGTTCAAAACGTCTTTGAAGTCCCGATTCTAAGATGTTAAGCATGGTGCACTAAACTATCAAGTAGTCATCATATTGAGCTAGCCAAACGTTCATAATGTTTGTATCTGCTCCTGCAATAGGTCTGTCACCTAGCGGTGCATCAAGGACATAATTCTTCTGTGCAGCAATGAGGATAATCCTCAGATCACGTATCCAATCCGCATCATTGCTACTAACATTTTTCAACATAATTGTTCTCTAGGAACACAATTAACTGGGAGCAATATCGCGAACTATTGATCTACAACATAGATATGCTAATACTACCAGGACTAAGTTCATGATAAATTAAAGTTCAATTAATCATATTACTTAAGAACTCCCACTTAGATAGACATCCCTCTAATCTTCTAAGTGATCACGTGATCCATATCAACTAAACCATGTCCGATCATCACGTGAGATGGAGTAGTTTCAATGGTGAACATCACTATGTTGATCATATCTACTATATGATTCAGGCTCGACCTTCTGGTCTCCGTGTTCCGAGGCCATATCTGTTATATGCTAGGCTCGTCAAGTTTAACCTGAGTATTCCGCGTGTGCAACTGTTTTGCACCCGTTGTATTTGAACGTAGAGCCTATCACACCGATCATCACGTGGTGTCTTAGCACGAAGAACTTTCGCAACGGTGCATACTCAGGGAGAACACTTATACCTTGATAATTTAGTGAGAGATTATCTTATAAAGCTACCGCCGAACTAAGCAAAATAAGATGTATAAAAGATAAACATCACATGCAATCATAATATGTGACATGATATGGCCATCATCATCTTGTGCCTTTGATCTCCATCTCCAAAGCATCGTCATGATCTCCATCGTCACCGGCATGACACCATGATCTCCATCATCATGATCTATATCAATGTGTCATCACATGGTCATCTCACCAACTATTGCTCTTGCAACTATTGCTATCGCATAGCGATAATTGTAAAGCAATTATTTGGCGCTTGCATCTTATGCAATAAAGAGACAACCATAAGGCTTCTGCCAGTTGCCGATAACTTCAACAAAACATGATCATCTTATACAACAACTTATATCTCATCACGTCTTGACCATATCACATCACAACATGCCCTGCAAAAACAAGTTAGACGTCCTCTACTTTGTTGTTGCAAGTTTTATGTGGCTGCTACGGGCTGAGCAAGAACCGTTCTTACCTACGCATCAAAACCACAATGATAGTTTGTCAAGTTGGTGCTGTTTTAACCTTCGCAAGGACCGGGCGTAGCCACACTCGGTTCAACTAAAGTTGGAGAAACTGACACCCGCCAGCCACCTGTGTGCAAAGCACGTCGGTAGAACCAGTCTCGCGTAAGCGTACGCGTAATGTCGGTTGCTTCATCCAACAATACCGTCGAACCAAAGTATGACATGCTGGTAAGCAGTATGACTTATATCACCCACAACTCACTTGTGTTCTACTCGTGCATATGACATCTACGCATAAAACCTAGGCTCTGATACCACTGTTGGGGAACGCAGTAATTTCAAAAGTTTCCTACGCACATGCAAGATCATGGTGATGCATAGCAACGAGAGGGGAGAGTGTTGTCCACATACCCTTGTAGACCGAAAGCGGAAGCGTTAGCACAACGCGGTTGATGTAGTCGTACGTCTTCACGGCCCGACCGATCAAGCACCGAAACTACGGCACCTCCGAGTTCTAGCACACGTTCAGCTCGATGACGATCCCCGGACTCCGATCCAGCAAAGTGTCGGGGAAGAGTTCCGTCAGCACGACGGCGTGGTGACGATCTTGATGTTCTACCGTTGCAGGGCTTCGCCTAAGCACCGCTACAATATTATCGAGGATTATGGTGGAGGGGGGCACCGCACACGGCTAAGAGAACGATCACGAAGATCAACTTGTGTGTCTATGGGGTGCCCCCTGGCCACGTATATAAAGGAGTGGAGGAGGGGAGGGGTCGGCCCTCTCTATGGCGCGCCCTAGGGGAGTCCTACTCCCACCGGGAGTAGGATTCCCCCTTTCCTAGTAGAACTAGGAGCCCTTCCAAGTAGCAGGAGTAGGAGGGAAGGAAAGGGAAGGGAAAAGGAGAAGGAAGGAAGGGGGCGCCCCCCTTCCCTAGTCCAATTCGGACCAGACCAAGGGGAGGGGTGCGGCCACCCTTGAGGCCCTTTTCCTTCTTCACCGTATGGCCCAATAAGGCCCAATACGTATTCCCGTAACTCTCCGGTACTCTGAAAAATACCCGAATCACTCGGAACCTTTCCGATGTCCGAATATAGTCGTCCAATATATCGATCTTTACGTCTCGACCATTTCGAGACTCCTCGTCATGTCCCCGATCTCATCTGGGACTCCGAACTCCTTCGGTACATCAAAACTCATAAACTCATAATATAACTGTCATCGAAACCTTAAGCGTGCGGACCCTACGGGTTCAAGAACAATGTAGACATGACCGAGACACGTCTCCGGTCAATAACCAATAGCGGAACCTGGATGCTCATATTGGCTCCCACATATTCTACGAAGATCTTTATCGGTCAGACTGCATAACAACATACGTTGTTCCCTTTGTCATCGGTATGTTACTTGCCCGAGATTCGATCGTCGGTATCTCAATACCTAGTTCAATCTCATTATCGGCAAGTCTCTTTACTCGTTCTGTAATACATCATCTCGCAACTAACTCATTAGTTGCAATGCTTGCAAGGCTTTAGGTGATGTGCATTACCGAGAGGGCCCAGAGATACCTCTCCGACAATCGGAGTGACAAATCCTAATCTCGAAATACGCCAACCCAACAAGTACCTTCAGAGACACCTGTAGAGCACCTTTATAATCACCCAGTTACGTTGTGACGTTTGGTGGCACACAAAGTGTTCCTCCGGTAAACGGGAGTTGCATAATCTCATAGTCATAGGAACATGTATAAGTCATGAAGAAAGCAATAGCAACAAACTAAACGATCAAGTGCTATGCTAACGGAATGGGTCAAGTCAATCACATCATTCTCCTAATGATGTGATCCCGTTAATCAAATGACAACTCATGTCTATGGTTAGGAAACATAACCATCTTTGATCAACGAGCTAGTCAAGTAGAGGCATACTAGTGACACTCTGTTTGTCTATGTATTCACACATGTATTATGTTTCCGGTTAATACAATTCTAGCATGAATAATAAACATTTATCGTGATATAAGGAAATAAATAATTGCTTTATTATTGCCTCTAGGGCATATTTCCTTCATATGAAGCAACGGATAAACTAGGGTTTAAGCTTATGTCACTCTAGCAACCCATCATCTATACTTGCTACTTCCCAATGCCTTCCCCCTAGGTCCAGATCATGGTGAAGTGTCATGTAGACGACGTTCACATAACACCATAGAGGAAAGACAACATACATCTCATCAAAATATCAAACGAATACCAAATTCACATGATTACTTATAACAAGACTTCTCCCATGTCCTCGGGAACAAAAGTAACTACTGACAAAGCATGTTCACATTCATGATCAGAGGTGTATTGAATATCATTAAGGCTCTGAACATATGACCTTCCACCAAATAAACCAATTAGCATCAACTACAACGAGTAATCAACACTACTAGCAACCCACAGGTACCAATCTGAGGTTTTGACACGAAGATGGAATACAAGAGATGAACTAAGGTTTGAGATGAGATGGTGCGGGTGAAGATGTTGATGAAGATTGGTCCTCCCATGATGAGAGGATCATTGGTGATGACGACAGCTTTGATTTCCCCCTTCCGAAGGGAAGTTCCCCTGGCGAATTGCTCTGCCACAGGCCTGGATTGCTTCTGCCCAGGTTCTGCCTCGAGGCGGCAAAGCTTCATCCCAAAAGTCTTCTCTCTATTTTCTTTGAGGTTAAAGCACTTCATATAGCATAAGATGGGCACCGAAAGGTAGCCAGGGGGCCCACAAGCTCAGGGGGCGCCCTGGGGGTAAGGCGCGCCCCCATGCTTGTGGCCACCTGGTGGGTCCACTCCTGGCATTTCTTTGGCCAATATTTTTATATATTCCAAAATAATTCTCCATGAAATTTCAGGACATTTTGGAGTTGTGTAGAATAGGGATCTAAGATTTTCTTCTTGCCGGTCCAGAATTCCAGTTGCCGACATTCTCCCTCTTCATGTGAATATTGCAAATAAGAGAGAAAGGGCATGAGAATTGCATCATAAAGTGTAATAATAGTCCATAATGCAATAAATATCAACATAAAACATGATGCAGAATGGACATATCATTGAGCCCCATGGTGGAACCCTCGGAACCTTCTAGAAACTTCCCAGTACAATACCGAAAAAACCGAACTTTTTTTCGGATCCCAAAATATGAATTCCCATATATAAATCTTTACCTCCGGACCATTTCGGAGATCCTCGTGATATCCAGGATCCCATCCAGTACTCCAAACAACCTTCGGACTTTCCGGTATTAATATCTCATTACTACCCTAACACTATCGAACATTAAGCATGTGACCCTACGGGTTTGGAACATGTAGACATGACTGAGACTCCTCTCTAGTCAATAACCAATAGTGGGACCTGGATGCCCATATTGGTTCCTACATATTCAACGAAGATCTTTATCAGTTGAACCACGATGTCGAGGATTCAGTTTACCCCGTATGCAATTCCCTTTGTCCGGCGATATGTTACTTGCCCGAGATTCGATCGTCGGTATCTCCATACCTAGTTCAATCTCGTTACCAGCAAGTATCTTTACTCATTCTGTAATACAAGATCCCATGAATAAACTCATTAGGCACATGAATCTTCTTATGATGTTGTATTACCGAGAGGGCCCAGAGATATCTCTCTGTCACATGGAGTGACAAATCCCAGTCTCGATCCACGCAACCCAACAGACACCTTTGGAGATACCTGTAGAGCACCTTTATGATCATCTAGTCACGACCTAATGTTTGGTAGTTCACAAGGCATTCCTACGGTATCCGGGAGTGGCATGATCTCATGGTCTAAGAACTGATACTTGACATGAAGAAAGTTGTAGCAAGAAACTAAACGATGTGATGCTAAGCTTACGGTTGGGTCTATCCATCACATCATTCTCCTAATGATGTGATCCCATTATCAAATGACAACTCATGTCCATGGTTAGGAAACCTTAACTATCTTCGATCAACGAGCTAGTCTAGTAGAGGCTTACTAGGGACATAGTGTAGTTTATGTATTCACACATGTATTTAAGTTTCCGGTCAATACAATTCTAGCATGAATAATAAACATTTATCATGAACAGGAAATATGATAATAACCAATTTATTATTGCCTCTAGGGCATATTTCCAATAGTCTCCCACTTGTACTAGAGTCAATAATGTGCATTACATCATAATGAATCTAACACCCATGGAATCTTGGTGTTGATCATATTTTGCTTGTGGAAGAGGTTGAGTCAACGGGTCTGCCACATTCAGATCTGTATGTACTTTTCAAAGTTCTATGTCTCCATCCTTAATGTAATTATGAATGGAGTTGAAGCGGTGCTTGATGTGCTTGGTCTTCTTGTGAAACCTGGGCTCCTTGGCTATGGCAATTGCACTAGTGTTGTCACCAAAGATAGTCATTGGATCTAATGCACTAGGAACAACTCCTAGATTGGATATGAACTCCTTCATCCAGACTCCTTCATTCGCCGCTTCCGAAGCAGCTATATATTCCACTTCACATGTAGGTCCTGCTACGACGCTCTGCTTGGAATTGCACCAAGGACTGCTCCACCATTCAAAATAAATATGTATCCGGTTTGTGACTTCGAGTCATCCCGATCCGTGTCAAATCTAGCATCAATGTGACCCTTTACAACGAGCTCTTTGTCACCTCCATAAATGAGAAACATGTCCTTAGTCCTCTTGAGGTACTTGAGGTTATTTTAGACCGTTGTCAAGTGATCCACTCCTGGATTACTTTGGTACCTCCCTGCCAGACTTATGGAAAGGCACACATCAAGTCTGAAACAAAGCATGGCATGCCCAATATGTAAGCAGCTTCACCTAGGTCTTTCATTGAAAACTCTTGTTCAAATAACATTTTATGCTTTCCAGAAATTCTATATCATTTCCAATCAATAATATGGCATCCATATATAGTATTAGAAATGCTACAGAGCTCCCACTCACTTTCTTGTAAATACAAGCTTCTCCGTAAGTTTGTATAAAACCAAAAGCCTTGATCACCTAATCAAAGCGTAAATTCCAACTCCGAGATGCCTGCACCAGTCCATAGATGGATCGCTGGAGCTTGCATACCTTGTTAGCATCCTTAGGATCAATAAAACCTTCTGGTTGCATCATCTAAAACTCTTCCTTAAGGAACCCGTTAAGGAACGATGTTTTGATGTCCATCTGCCAGATTTCATAGTCGTAATATGCGGCAATTGCTAACATAATTCTAACAGACTTAAGCATCACTACGGGTGAGAAAGTCTCATCATAGTCAACTACTTGAATTTGTTGAAAACCCTTTGCAACAAGTCGAGCTTTATAGACGGTGACATTACCATCCGCGTATGTCTTCTTCTTAAAGATCCATTTGTTCTCAATGGCCTACCGGTCATCGGCAGGTCCACCAAAGTCCATATACTTTGTTGTCATACATGGATCCTATCTCAGATTTCATGGCCTCAATCCACTTGTCGAAATCCGGGCTCATCATTGCTTCTTCATAGTGTGCATGTTCGCCCTTGTCTAACAACATTACTTCTAGGACGGGATTACCGTACCACTCTGGTGCGGAGCGTGTCCTGGTCGACCTACGAAGTTCGGTAGTAACTTGATCTAAAGTTTCATGATCATCAACATTAGCTTCCTCTCTTGTTGGTGTAGGCATCACGAGAACTGCTTTCTGTGATGTGCTACTCTCCAATTTGAGAGAAGGTACGATTACCTCATCAAGTTCCACTATCCTCTCACTCACTTCTTTCAAGAGAAACTCCTTCTCTAGAAAGGACCAATTCTTAGCAACAAAAATCTTGCCCTCAGATCTGTGATAGAAGGTATACCAATGGTTTCTTTAGGGTATCCTATGAAGACGCACTTCTCTGCTTTGGGTTTGATCTTATCAGGCTGAAGCCTCTTGACATAAGTGTCGCATCCCCAAACTTTAAGAAATGACAGCTTAGGTTTCTTGCCAAACCATAAATCATACGATGTCGTTTCAACGGATTTAGACAGTGCCCTATTTAAAGTGAATGTGGTTGTCTCTAATGCGTAACCCCAAAATGATAGTGACAAATCGGCAAGAGACATCATAGAACGCACCATATCCAATAAAGTATGATTACGACGTTCGGACACACCATTACGCTGTGGTGTTCTAGGTGGCGTGAGTTGTGAAACAATTCCACATTGTCTTAAATGCATACCAAACTCGTAACTCAAATATTCACCTCCACGATCAGATCGTAGAAACTTTATTTTCTTGTTATGATGATTCTCCACTTCACTGTGAAATTCCTTGAACTTTCAAATGTTTCAGACTTATGTTTCATTAAGTAAATATACCCATATCTACTCAAATCATCTGTCAAGGTAAGAAAATAATGATATCCACCACGTTCTTCAACACACATCGGATCGCATACATCAGTATGCATTATTTCCAACAAGTCACTAGCCCGCTCCATCAATCCGGAAAATGGGGTTTTAGTCATCTTGCCCATGAAGCATGGTTCAGATGTCCCAAGTGATTCCAAAAGTCCATCAGCATGGAGTTTCTTCATGCGCTTTACACCAATATGACCTAAGAAGCAGTGCCACAAGTATGTGGTACTATCATCATTAACTTTGCATCTTTTGGCATCAATATTATGAACATGTGTATCATTACAATCGAGATTCAACAAGAATAAACCATTTAGAAGGGGTGCATGACCATAAAAGCTAGTATCCATATAAATAGAACAACCATTATTCTCCGACTTAAATGAATAACCGTCTCACAATAAACAAGATCCGCATATAATGTTCATGCTCAACGCAGTCACCAAATAACAACTATTTAGGTTCATAACTAATCCCGAAGGTAAATGTAGAGGGAGCGTGTGATGTCTAGACTCGTGTTGGGCCTCCAAGCGCGGAGTTTTGTAGGACAGTAGCAAATTTCCCTCAAGTGGATGACCTAAGGTTTATCAATCTGTGGGAGGCGTAGGATGAAGATGGTCTCTCTCAAATAACCCTGCAACCAAACAACAAAGAGTGTCTTGTGTCCCCAACACACTAAATACAATGGTAAATTGTATAGGTGCACTAGTTCAGCGAAGAGATGGTAATACAAGTGTAGTAATGATAGTAGATATTGATTTTTGTAATAGGAACAATAAAAAACAGCAAGGTAGCAAGTAACAAAAGTGAGCACAAACGGTATTGTAATGCTTGAAAATGAGGCCTAGGGTTCATACTTTCACTAGTGCAATCTCTCAACAATGCTAATATAATTGGATCATATAACCATCCCTCAACGTGCGATGAAGAATCACTCCAAAGTTCTTCTCTAACGAAGAACATAAGATGAAATTGTTTGTAGGGTATGAAACCACCTCTGAGTTGTCCTTTCCGGTCGATCTATCAAGCTATCCCTATAAGTGTCACAAACAGCCCAAGAGTTTGTACTAAAATAACATCATATGATACACATCAACCAACTCTAATGTCACCTAGATACTCCAATGTCATCACGAGTATCCGTGAGTTGATTATACGATATGCATCAAACAATTTCAAATTCATAATACTCAATCCAACACAAAGAACTTCAAAGAGTGCCCCAAGATTTCTACCGGAGAAACAAGGAAAAAAACATGCATCAACCCCTATTCATAGATTACCCCAATGTAACCTCGGGGATCAGTGAGTTGAGTGCCAAGACATACATCAAGTGCTCTCAAATCTAAGAAAGTATTCAATCCGATGAAAAGTAAAATCTCAAAGGTAGAACTCAATTCATCACAACAAGATATAGAGAGGAAAACACCATATGATCCAACTATATTAACAAATCTCGTGATACATCAAGATCGTGCCAAATCAAGAACATGAGAGAGAGAGAGAGATTAAACACATAGATACTAGTGCAAACCCTCATCCCCGAGGGTGGACTACTCCCTCCTCATCATGATGGACGCCGAGAGGATGAAGATGGCCTCCGGTGATGATTTCCCCCTCTGGCAGGGTGCCAGAACATCTAGATTGGTTTTCCGTGGCTATAGAGGCTTGCGGCGGTGGGACTTCTGATCTAGGGTTATTTTGGGGGGTTTCTGTATTTATAGGATTTTTTGGTGTCGGTCTCACGTCCAGATGGGCTTCGAGGTGCCCACTACCAGGCCACCACTTTGGCCCCTGGTGCACCCTGGTGGTTAGTGGCCACCTCGTGGCTCTTCTGGCCCTCCAACAAAGCTTCGGGGGTCTCTTTTGTTCCAAAAAAAATCATCAAAAAGTTTTAGCTCATTTGGAGAACTTTTATTTCTGCACAAAAAACAACACCACGGTAGTTCTGCTGAAAACAGCGTCAGTCCGGGTTAGTTCCATTCAAATCATACCAAAACCATATAAAATTGTTGTAAACATGGCATGAATATTTCATAAATTATAGATATGTTGGAGACATATCAGCGTGCCAACGGCAATCACATCAACCTTGGAACCATTTTCGACGCGCATCGTCACCTCGTCCTTAGCTAGTCTTTGTTTATTCTGCAGTCCCTATTTTGAGTTACAAATATTAGCAACCAAACTAGTATCAAATACCCAGGCGCTACTATGAGCACTAGTAAGGTACACATCAATAACATGTATATCAAATATACCTTTGTTGATGTTGCCAGCCTTCTTATCTGCCAAGTACTTGGGGCAGTTCTGCTTCCAGTGGCCTTTCCCCTTGCAATAGAAGCACCTAGTCTCAGGTTTCGGTCCAGCCTTAGGTTTCTTCGTGGGAGCGGAAACTGCCTTGCCATTCTTCTTGAAGTTCCCTTTCTTTCCCTTGCCCTTCTTGAAACTGGTAGTCTTATTGGCCATCAACACTTGATGTTCTTTCTTGATTTCTACTTCCGCGGCCTTAAGCATCGCAAAGAGCTCAGGGATCATTTTCTCCATCTCTTGCATATTATAGTTCATCACAAAGCCCTTGTAGCTTGGTGTCAGTGATTGGAGAACTCTGTCAATCGCTACTTCATCCGGAAGATTAACTCCCAACTGATTCAATCGGTTGTAGTACCCAGACATTCTGAGTACATGCTCACTAATGGAGTTGTTATCCTCCATCTTGTAGCTAAAGAACTTGTCGGAGGTGTATACCTCTCAACCCGGGCATGAGCTTGAAATACCAATTTCAGCTCCTGGAACATCTCATATGCTCCGTGGTGCTCAAAACGTCTTTCGAGCCCCGGTTCTAAGCCATAAAGCATGGTGCACTGAACTTCATGTAGTCATCACTTCTAGTCTGCCAGACGTTCATAGCGTCCAGATTAGGAGGTGCGGGTGGCACACCTAGCTGTGCTTCGAGGACATAAGCCTTCTGTGCAGCAGTGAGGATGATCCTCAAATTATGGACCTAGTCTGCATAGTTGCTTCCATCATCTTTCAACTTAGCTTTCTGTAGGAACACATTAAAATTCAGGGGAGCTATAGCGCGAGCCATTGATATACAACATAATTTGCAAAGACATTAAGACTATGTTCATGATAATTGGTTCAGTTAATCAAATTACTAGTGAACTCCCACTTAAATCAACATCCCTCAAGTTGTCTAAGTGTTTACATGATCCAAATCAACTACCCATGTCCGATCATCACATGAAATGGGGTCGTCATCAATGGTGAACATCTCCATGTTGATCATATCTACTATATGACTTATGTTCGAACTTTTGGTCCTCCATGTCCCGAGGCCATGTCTGTACATGCTAGGCTCGTCAAGTTTAACCCAAGTATTTTGCATGTGTAAAACTGGCTTACACCCGTTGTATGTGAACATAGAGTCTGTCACACCTGACCATCACAAGGTGCTTCAAAATGATAAACTTTTGCAACGATGCATACTTAGGGAGAATACTTTTATCTTGAAGTTTAGTGAAGGGGCCCTCTTATAATGCTACCATCGTCCTAAGAAAAATAAGATGCATAAAAGGATAAACATCACATGCAATCAATATGTGACATGATATGGTCATTATCATCTTGTGCTTTTGATCTCCATCTCCAAAGCACCGGCATGATCTCCAACATCACTAGCATGACACAATGATCTCCATAATCGTGTCGTCACATGGTTGTCTCGCCAATTATTGCTTCTACAACTATTGGTAACGCATAGCGATAAAGTAAATCAATTACATGGCGTTTAATAATTGACACACAGGTCATACAATAAATTAAAGACAACCCTATGGCTCCTGCTTGTTGCCGTACTCATTGATATGCAAGTCGTGAACTTATTACAAAACAAGATCATCTCATACATCAACATATATCACATCACGTTTTGACCATACCACATCACAACATTTCCTGCAAAAACAAGTTAGACGTCCTCTACTTTGTTGTTGCAATTTTTACGTGGCTGATAGGGAAAACTATAAGAACCGTTCTTATCTATGAAAAACCACAACAGTGATATAGAAGTTGCCTTTTAACCTTCTACAAGGACCACCGTTGTCAAATCAGATTCAACTAAGATGGGAGAGACAGACACCCGCAAAGCCACTTTTATGCAATACAAGTTGCATGTTAGTTAATGGAACCGCTCTTGTACGTGAACAAGTAATGTTGGTCCGAGCCGCTTCATCCCACAATACCGATGAATCCAAATAAGACAAAGGAAGTAAGCAATTTTAACATCAACACCCACAACAACTTTGTGTTCTACTCATGCATATACATCTACGCATAGACCTAGCTCATGATACCACTTATGAGGAACGAAGCATGAAAATAAAAAAAATCCTATGAACACCCAATATCTAATCTAGGAGATGTATAGCAACGAGAGGGGAGTGTGTCTACATACCCTTGATGACCAAAAGCGTTAGCGTCGTAACGTGGTTGATGTAGTCGTACTCTTCACGATCCAATCGTGATCCAATCCGATCTAGTGTCGAACGGACGGAATCTCCGAGATTAGCACACGTCCAGCTCGATGGCGTCCTCTCCTTCTTGATCCAGCAAGCAAGACACATGAGGTAGATGAGATCGGAACCAGCACGGCGGTATGGTGTTGGTGGCGGCAGCGGAATTCCGGTAGGGCTTCGCCAAGCGCGTACCGGAGGAACGTGGAAGGGGTTGGGAGAGGCAATGGGCAAGGGGTGAAGGGGTGGCTGCCCCCATGCGCCTCCCCCTCTATATATAGGCTAGGGGGCAGGGGAGGGCGTCCAAAAACCTCCTAGGGCCGGCCACATGGGAGAAATCCCTTTAAAATTGGAGATAACATCTTATCTGTAGATTCAACCCTTTAAATTTAGAGATAAGACCTTATCTCTAGATTTAAACAACATGTGCCTTGGGAAATGGTGCAGCCAGATCATGTGGGTTGTAGCCCCACCCCTCGGCCCATGTGGGCCCTTCTTGGATCATTGGGCCCCGTGGTGGAACCCTCGGAACCTTCTAGAACCTTCCCGGTACAATACCAAAAAAACCAAACTTTTTCTGGAACCCAAAATATGACTTATCATATATAAATCTTTACCTCATGACCATTCTGGAGCTCCTCGTGATATCCCGGATCCCATCCGGGACTCTGTACAACCTTCAAACTTTCTGCTATTAATATCTCATTACTACCCTAGCACTATCGAACGTTAAGCGTGCGACCCTACAGGTTTGGAACATGCAGACATGACCGAGACTCCTCTCCGGTCAATAACCAATAGATGGACCTGGATGCTCATATTGGTTCCTACATATTCAACGAAGACCTTTATTGGTTGAACCGATGTTGAGGATTCAGTTAATCCTGTATGCAATTCCCTTTGTCCGGTGATATGTTACTTTCCCGGGATTCGAGCGTCAGTATCTCCATACCTAGTTCAATCTCGTTACCGGCAAGTCTCTTTACTCATTCCATAATACAAGATCCCGTGACTAAACTCATTAGGCACATGAAGCTTCTTATGATGTTGTATTACCGAGAGGGGCCATAGATATCTCTCCATCACATAGAGTGACAAATCCCAGTCTCGATCCATGCAACCCAACAGACACCTTCGTAGATACCTATAGAGCACCTTTATGATCACCCAGTTACGAAGTGACGTTTGATAGCTCATAAGGCATTCCTCCGGTATCTGGGAGTGGCATGATCTCGTGGTCTAAGGAACTGATACTTGACATGAAGAAAGTTGTAGCAAATAACTAAATGATCTGATGCTAAGCTTACGGTAGGGTCCATCCATCACATCATTCTCCTAATGATGTGATCCCGTTATCAAATGACAACTCATGTCCATGGTTAGGAAACCTTAACCATCTTTGATCAATGAGCTAGCCTAGTAGAGGCTTACTAGGGACACGGTGTAGTTTATGTATTCACACATGTATCTAAGTTTCCAGTCAATACAATTCTAACATGAATAATAAAAATTTATCATGAACGGGAAATGTGATAATAACCAATTTATTATTGCCTCTAGGGCATATTTCCAACAATGGGCCCCACGAGGCTCCACTGGCCCTAATCTCAAGCCTATAAATTCCTTTTCCCCGAGAAAAATAGTAAGAGAAGAAGTTTCATCGCGTTGTACGATACGGAGCCGCCGCCACCTCTTGTTCTTCATCAGGAGGGCTGATCTGGAATCCGTTCAGGGCTCCGGAGAGGGAGATTCGTCGCCATCATCATCACCAACCCTTCTTCATCACCGATTTCATGATGCTCACCATCGGGAGTGAGTAATTCCTTCATAGGCTTGTTGGACGGTGATTGAGTTGGATGAGATTTGTCATGTAATCGGGTCAATTTGTTAGGGCTTGATCCCTTGTATCCACTATGTTATGAGATTGATATTGCTATGACTTTGCTATGCTTAATGCTTGTCACTAGAGCCCGAGTGCCATGATTTCTGATCTGAACCCTCTATATTTTCATGAATATATTTGAGTTCTTGATCCTATCTTGCAATGGGAGAAAGCATTTCAATCTTTTTCATCAAAAAAAATTACAAAGGCCATGGTAGATGTAGTTGGCCTCGAGTATTTGAGATCACCCCATGCTTAGGACACGACAAGGCTTTTTTTTAGATGAACAAAGCTCGTGGGCTTCCAGATATGCTTGGCTCCATTGATTGCATGCACTGAAAGTGGAATAACTGCTCTGCAACATGGCATGGAGAGTTCAAAGGACACAAGAAGAATGCCACCATCATTCTTGAGGCTGTGGTCGATCAGAAGACATGGATTTGACATGCATATTTTGGGATGTCTCGATCTTGCAATAACATGAATGTGCTCCACCGATCACCTCTCTTTGCTAAGTTAGCCAATGGAGAACCACCACCAGTGAACTTCCAAGCAAATGGATGTACGTATTCAATACTCTCTTCAAGCCAATTGCAAGCCCCCAAGGTAAGAAAAGAACTCTACTTTCATAATGCTCAAGCGGCGGCTAGGACAGATGCGCGGGGGGCTTTTGGGATTTTGAAATCCTAATTTGCTATTGTGTGAGGACCATTTAGGTTTTGGAATCAAGGGATTACAGCTAGCATGACAACATGATCACTAAGAACAAGCATGGATAAAATTTGGATTACACCTTCTATCACCTCATTGGAAAACCGGTGCAACCAACCAGAAGGCAAGACCGAATTCAATGCTTTATTTAGGTGTACCATGACATTAGAGAGTCTGAAACGTATCATGATCTTCAAAAAGATGTCATGTTGTAGGCATGGCATGGGCAACAACGTCCTAGTTCCATCTCCATGCTTTTTGTATTGTGGATGAACTTTATTGTATTGTGCGCTAAACTTTATTGTATTTGTGTTGCATTTGATGTTGTGAATTTGATGAATTGTGTAATAATTTGTTGTCGTGGATTGATGAAATTATTGTTATTTTTGTTTTGGGTTGATTCAAGACAAGCTTAATATTATTTGAATATTTGGTTGCAATATCTATGCATTTATGATGCGGCTGGGGCAGCTGTTGGAGCACTAATGCACTATTTTAAGACATCTATTGGAGATACGTTTTTTGGTGCCCTATTGCTCTAAGCCCATTTTGGTGCCCTAAAACAGAGCACCTATTAGAGATGCTCTGATCGGAGGCCCATTGAGCTTTCAGACCAGCTGCCGAACTTTACAAGTACCAAAATTAACACAATGGATCAGCGAAACCATGTCCAAAAATGCTGAGCTTTCTGTTCCACTGCTAGTAGCTACGGTACATGTCACAAAAGTTTAATTAATCCCCTTAAAACGTGCACTTAACCCATTGTGTGTATCTTATGAGTTCGTTGAATCAGTGACAGCAGCAGCAACATCGATTTCTTTATCCTCTTCATTCGCTGGATCAGTGGCAGCAGGAGCAACATCGTCTTCTTTATCCTTTTCATTCGCTGGATCAGTGGCAGCAGCAACAACATCATTAACCTTTCCATTCGCTGCATCAGTGGCAGCAGCAACATCATTTTCCTTATCCTTTTCATTCTTCTTTACCTTTACGGGGAAATCTTCCTCCTGCTGACGGTGCCACCGGAAATTCGAGGCTTCAATCCAGCGGGGGTGGACCAGGATCTTGTTGTTCTTAACTGCCCAACGGGCCTTATCTGTGCCAACATCCACAGCGACAACATGGGTGATCGTGGAATCAACGTCTGCGGAGCAAATGGCTCCCAGCTGCTCGGCCATCTTCCAGATAAACTGATCCTGTGGGCGAGAACTGGATGGGAACACCCGACTGAAGACTAATTTGCAGCCTTGCAGTACTTCCTGCCGTACCCTCTTGATTACCTACAGAACGGGGTATGTAAGCACACATGAAACAGCAAGTGACTGCGGAAATGTATGAAGCACTATAGGCTACACTATAAAGGATGTAGTTAGTGACCTCTAGTTCATAGTGATTCAGAACTTATCTACAATTCTACATAACTGAATTTGCATGTTTTTTTCCGTTATCGTTTCCATCACCACTGGATCATACATCCATCAAAAGTAGCTTTACAAGTAAGAATTGGATAGGGTTGCCCACATTCCACGAAATGGCGATGGCAAAAAGTGCAGTGCTAAGCAACATCGATGACGGCCAAGCCACTCAAGCAAGGTGCATAAAATACAAATAACTTCTGTTGGCCTACGCATAAAATACACATAACTTCCAGCTTAAGTCTGGAAGCGTACCTGTCTTACATCCCGTGAAGAAAGAGCAGTTTCAACAGCCTACAGAAGTGCAGGACAATTGATTAGGTAAAAACATCAGTGCTTACTAGAGTCAAGTTTATGCACAGCAGCGGAAAGGCAGCAGGACAATAATTTGTGGTAAAAACATGTACTTAAGTAACCAACCGAGTCAAAGAAAATCGTGTGTATACGCTTCAGAACATCTAAGATAGTAGCCAAAGCACCATCACTCCCCCTTTCATCTTGCATCAACTCTGACAGAGATTTGACGCTAAAACCAAACTGGCGACAGCTTGAAGCAAAGTAATGATATCTCTCCATCAGAATTAGGTTTTCTTTATGCTTCTGCCAGACCTGAAACAAATATTACCATTCAGGCTAGACACATTGTGCTGATACAAACGGGTGATGGACAAATCTACTAGAACAGGAAACATCAAAACCACAGGGGTTAAGAAAAAAAGCAGCGCCTTGGACATTGAAGCATTATCACTGCCCAGAAAGGCATAGTGACTAAAAGTATAAAACCCAATAACATACCTTGAGCAATAAACTCATGTCCAATGATAAGTACTAAAAACAGTGTCATAAGTGTGTGCCAAACATGCTGACCAAAGAAAAGCACTTACATACTCGGTATCATCAAGAATCACGGCAACACTTTCAGCTCCAAGAACCATATCAAGACCTTTCTGGTGTCGCTGTGTGCAGTCAGAGTTTGAAATCACTTTGGAATTAAAATAGACATTATGAGGGTCAAGAAGCTTTGCTATTTCAATTGCATAAGCCTTGTCGCCCATGGTATATATATACATCTCAAACATATTGCTTGCTTCTTTTAGAAATTTACGGACAAAGGGTCTCAACTTTGTAAGCATCTGCATTCCTTCTAATGTGAACAAGCTTCCATTTGGATCGTCTGCATAGGGCATGTTAGTGGTTAACTGTAGAAGTCCGGATACACTAGGTGGAAGAAAATAACTGTGTACAACAGAAGTCTGCATACAGTAGAACCAGTATTACAAGACTGCTACTTCCATCATATAAAAGCTTTGGCAAGTTTGGCAAAAATAGTGTGGCAAACTATGGCAAAGTTAAATCTACCCTTTTGCAATGGCCTTCGAAACTGGGTTAGCAGAGTTACAAGACGATATCGGGAACATGTTTCGATTGCAAAGGGCAGAGGGGCAGGTGTAAAATCGCCATTCAAGTTTCTGTTTGGTTTGTCCCAGCCAAAGCATACAGGCTCTGAAATTTGTTTCGGGTTTGAAGTTTTCTTATTGCATACCAAACAGATTACAGGGACTAGACTTATATAATAGCCACCCTTATGCAATCAGGCTGGACAGCAGACTGACTCTCCTAGTACAACTCGGTTACATATGACTTACTAAGGGACACAATGCCAAATCTGTTTAGGACTCTGCCTATGATACTAGGGACTCTGAATAGGATACTACGACACGGCTGCTGCTGGTATCTTGCCAAGCTTAATGCTGATATACCTTCCCTAATGCGTCCACAACGCTTTTGCTCACAAAATTATGCTAACTCCAGAAACCAGCAATATATAATATATACTCCCTCCATTCCAAATTACTTGTCGTGGTTTTAGTTCAAATTTGAAACGGAGGGAGTACTTGCTTTGGCCATTTTTCTGCAAATACTACAACTAGTTTGGAACATGGATGTTGGTTTTTGCAAACTTAAACTGTGGTGAAAGTAGTTGAAAGTCTATTATCATTTCCCTATGGAGTTTAAATAATTTCAAATATATTAAAGGTCAAGAGAGAAATTGACGGATTCAGTTATATATTGTGGACCAGAGGTAGTGCCACACTGTGTACAGAAATAGCTAAAAGTTCTTAAAACTTAAATAAAAATAAATACAACTTACCTTTTGATGCAGCAGTCTGAATTCCCAGGTTATTTTCAGCAGCAGAAATATCATGGAGTTTTGTCGAGTTGATAAGTGTATGGTCCAAGTCTAAAATAAGTATCAGTTTTCTTTCACGCAGCAAATTCTTCAAATCAGATCCACGCAATCTGTCAATTTCTGTTGTACCTAGCCTCAAACCCTGCATATAAATAGCCCCAGTATTCAGAAAAACATATGTAAGGCATTGTGCAAGCACAACTGGAAACAGAAAAAACAAATCAAATATCTGATGATGTAGTGGAGATACAATGCTAATATTAGAAAATGGGTCCTATGAGAAGGTAAATTCAGTAAGGGAACTCTGTTACACCTCTCATGTTAGTGAGAAGAGAAGGTCACACGTCTATGTACCTTGTGGACATAACCAAAAGCAACCCCTGGAACATCTTCTTCGTCTTGTCTTTTCCCACACCTAAAGCAAAGTCCACCAAAATATCCAGGATGTGGAGGACATATCTTGATTTGAGCATCTTCAGATGAACCTGCCACAACATATATCCAATAATTCACATATCTGCCACACTTGTGAATGTCAATGATTCAATTTATGATCTATTGAGCTGAAGCAAAGAAAACTTCGAAAAGACTGCTTTTAAACATACTGCACTCCTAAGCAACTGGATAAATTGAAAGTGGGTCAACATACATGACATAGATAATTATTTGTGTTTCATACATATCATAGATATGAACATACATCTACGAATAAGGATAGCCAGATTCCGCTATTAACCTGAATGGCAATGTGCATCTTTTATGATCCAAATGAAGGAAATAACTTGAGTCTTCAGAACTATCAAAAACTAGTGCACAACAATGTCCCCTTAGCTGCTAAATTACTTTGCAGAACCTAGAGCTGCTAATGGTTAATGCATTGAAAAATGAGACTAACAAGCATACCAATGGAATCTTCGTCAGGCCTTATTGCCGTTTCTCGATCTTGGTATTGCACCTTCACTTTACGCCTTTTGGCACTGCATTTTTCATGGGGTCAGCAGTCAGATACTTCAGATCTGTAGTACAGAATCTACAAACAAATCGTGATCTTTCTCAACACAGCATTATCTGATATTCTTCCCTCATGTTCCCTCTTTTAACCAAGTAGTATTACGATGCTTCATCAACAACTACACTCTCTCACTGCCCCAAAAAAGTCACTGCATCTAAACTATTTCATGCAGTGGTTTCACGAAGGGATGATTTTTTTTATATTGCCAGTTATCTCCATATTGCTGTGCCTGGTCGATGATGTAACTATTCTGCTGTGAATCGATGATGTAACACATTCTGGATGGATATAGAAGAGAACAGCAAATGATGGCGACTAAACCAACCTTGCTTCCGCACCCCAACATGCAAATGGAGTGCCTGTGACTGATCGGTCAATCCTAAGCTTCAGCAATTCAGCAGCTTATATAAGCCACGAAACATTCTAACATGGCTTGTCCTAGCTTAAGCTTAACGTGAGAATGAAGCTAGGCTTAACAGCTTATAAGACTATAAAAACAAATTGGCATACCACAGTAGAATAGGGTAACTTCCCATTTTCCATGTGAACTGTAAGGCACAGAGTAATCTAACTGAATCTGTTAAAAAAGTCAGAGGTTACCAGATCTCTGAGACTACCATCGATCCGACAGAGCGGAACGACCAGAAAAAGAAGTGGAGTTAGAAAGCCGTATGATAGGTGGTAACTATAATGATCAAATTCACATTCTCAAGTAAGCGGAATACTTTTAAACATAATCAAGTGAAGCACTCACTGCTAACTTGCTAAGTAAACAAACGGTTTTAACACCAACAAACCCTAGATAAGAAAAATCTCCTGTCCCGTCAAATGTTGCACGCACATACAGGAATCCACCTGTCACTACATTGCAAGCAAAACAGAAACCTCACCCCCCAAGCATCTATCTCACCGAATCTACCGCGCCACTCGGATAAAACAGGACCAAACCTGCTAATGACTAAACTGAAGCTGCACATTCAACACTAGAACCGTGGAATACATGCTTCTGACCGCACAGCCAAAGCAACTAAGCCCAACAATCATATTCGCGATGGGGATTACAAATCACTTGCCTGCTCTGCTCCACGGTTTCTACATCGGCCACCACGTCTTCGTCGTCATCCTCTTCGCCGTCGCTGCTTGTGGGTGATGTGGAGGGGTCGCCCACAGAGGCGGAGTCGACGGCAGAGGCGAGATCCAGCTCCGCGTCTAGGAGCGCAGCGAAATCGTCGCTGCCGCTCGACGACGACGGGGACGGCGACGGCGATTCGGCTGCTAGACTCATAGATGACGACGCCGAAACGGCAGCGAACAACTCACGGATGGACCGATCGGCAGCGGAAACACGCCTAGTGCGAGCTAGGGTTCTGGATGAGGTCGGGGCAGCAGGACGGAGACGGCGGCGGTGGGAAAGGATGGCGGCAGCGACCCCAGCGATGGCAGGGAAGGAACGGGAGAAGGTGGGGAGAAAGGAGATGAGACGGCAATGGTAACAACGCAGGCTGGGGAGGGAGGGGGGGCGGCGGGGAGAAGCGGGGCGGCGGCGCGTGACCGAGGCGACGGCAGCGTTGTGACACCGGGTGTGGTTAATGTGTCCATAACACACACCCACACACACATTTGTCTATTTTTCAAAAACTGTCTATTTTCCATTTCAAATTTGTTTCTCTAGTTTCTTGAAACTATTTTTCATAAATACAAATTGTCTTCCAACCCAGTCAACAATGCTTAAGGTAGTCAACAAAAATCCAACTCAGTCAACAACTCAATTCAGTCAATGAACGTTCATTCAAAATGTCATTGTCAACAAGTCAACGGAGAAGGAAAAAATGACCTAAATCAACATAGAAGACAAGAAGCAAATAAACCCAAGTTTAGAAGAGGTCCAACTAGCCAAAAACTCATTCATGGATTGATGAAAATGAGTGTGGACGTCTGGCATTTAGCCGGTCTCTATGAACTCGTTGACCTAACTTTATCATCATATCCCTCTTACTTACCATCAATATGTGTAGCTTTGATCATTTGTCAAAGCATACTCTCCTACTATAAGGACCCAGGAGCATGTCACATATTGAGGGCCAGTTTGGATGTGTCCACGCTGCTAGACGTCTGGCTTAGACCTCTTCTGAAAACTGTCTCACACTTGTTTGGATGGAGTCCTGAAAGTTTTAGACATGTCCTGGCCTGGATCGCTCAGGCATGAAAATTAGCCTGCCAGGCGTCCCCCGTTCGGTCGCCTGAACCGCGGGCAACAACAGCCTGGCACTAATCCTTCTACTTATACGTGGTTGTGGGATGGTCTGCAGCATCGTGTTTTTAGTCCTTATAAATAACCCGTCAGGCCAGGCATAATCCAAACAAGTCCCTCTCCAGGCTGCCTCATCAATCTAAAAAAAATCTCAAAATCCCACGCACATACTAGGCAGTACTTTCGTCCAGGCATGTGACCCAGGGCAGCGTCTAAACTAGCTCTCACACACTCTTGAATGTCCAACAACTCCTAATGAGAGCCTAGAGAGTTTTCGAATCAAGACAAATGAACCCCACACACACACAGAGACACACCCAAAAAAGAAACAACGACAACAACAACATCTAAAAATCACAACTATACACATGTCATTTACAAGTTGCGAGATCAATGTGTGCAAGTTAAAGATAAATAAGGTGCCACATGGTCTAACCCGAGTTGACGTAGGTTATGTTAGTGTTGAACATGTGTTACTGATATTTTATTGGATAACTGGCTCCAACTTACTTTGCGGAGCATTTTTCTTTATCCTACAAGAATTGACAACTTCGTAACACTACAAAATTCTAAACATCATAAAAGTAGGGACTTTGCGTTAGGAACATGTTATTATAGGCGAGGTCAATTGGGGAATTTAAGTGACAACCTTTGAATTTATTGGATCTTTGAGTTGAGCCAAGAAGTTTGTGGATCAAACTTGAAAATTTCAAAGTTGGATTAGTTCTTAAATGAGCTAAATATTTATAAAAATATGTATTTTTTTGTAGAAAGGAGACAACTATTAATTAAATATTTTGTTATGTTTGCCAAGAACATGAACGCCCCTTGGATAGTCGTTTACAAATTCATGTTATGAAGAACGTAACTCGAGGAAAATCCAATTAGATTTTTTTGCATCATGTTATGAAATCCCGATTCAATGATTTTGTGCAACAATGCAGGAAAAAGTCTGATGCTTCCATGACTTATGTGCTACAATGTTCTCATCTCACAAAACTCAAAATTTAAATTTTCCGTTTTTTTAATATTTGTGGATGTTTACAAGATATGTGCCTATCATCCCTAAAATTTCAAATCCAAAAAAAAGACATGGAGAGAAAAAAAAGGCAAATATATACTCCCTCCGTCCTTCAAAAAGTGTATTTTCAACTTTGTTGGGGGGTCAAATATTTTAAAGTTTGACTGAGTTTGTGCAAAAATATATCAATGTTTGTGAAAACCAAATAGGTATATAATAAAAATATATTCTATCATGAATCTAATGCTACTAATTTGATAGCATAAATGTTGGTGTATTATTGTATAAATATGATTAAATATAAAAAAGTTTGACTTTTCAACAAAGTTGAAAATACACCCTTTTAATAAAGGAGGAGTATGTGAATAGTGTCATTTGGCTTTTGTTTTTGATAACACTATTTGTGTTGGATTTGTCTTTTATTTCGAATTCTGGTATAATGTTCAGGGATTATGGACACATATCTTGTGAATGTCCGCAAAAAAATTTGAACGCTTTTAAAACTTATAAATTTGAGCTTTTATGAGAAGGGAGCATGGTGCCACGGCCACCTAAACTATGGAAGCACCAAAATATCCGATCAACCACCACGGCACCACCGCAAGCACCGCCCCAGCTGCAACGCCTGCGCCCTCTCCCCTCTCGCTCTCTCTAAACCCCAGGTACCGCGGCGCGGCGAACGCCGGCGAGATGGCAGGAGCCCTCGCGCGACAGCGCAACGCTAGCGACGACCGCATCAACGAGCTACCGGAAGTGCTCCTCTCGGACATCCTCTCCCGCCTCGGTACCGCAGAAGCGGCCCGCACCGTCGTCCTCTCCACGCGCCTCCGCGACGCGTGGCTCGCGACCCCCCTCCGCCTCGACGACCTGGAGCTCCCCGTCCCCGCACGCGGCAAGGTCCCCTCGATCGAGCCCTGGACGGCGCGCGCCGACGTCGTCACCCGCGCCCTAGCCTCCCACCCCGGCCCCGTCGCGCTCTTCCGCCTCTCCCGGACCTCCTTCCGCGGCCGCGTCCCCGCCGCCGAGGCCTGGTTCCGGAAGCTCGCCGCCAAGCGGGCCCGCGAGGTCTCCCTCTGCTTCTCGCCCGAGTGGTGCCACGACGCGCTCGCCGACCCCCTTCTCGGCTGCCCAACCCTCCAGGTCCTCGCCCTTGGCAAGTGCCACCTCTCCGACGCCGGGGCCTCAGCCGCCGCCGCCGCCGCCCTCACCGAGCTCACCCTGTCGGAAACCTGCATTTCCGAGGCCGCCCTTCAGAGCGTACTCTCCGGCTGCCCCGCGCTGCGCAGCCTCGTGCTCAAGCACGTCCACGGCCTTCAGCGCATCCGCGTCTCTTCTTGCCGCAGTCTCGTTCTGCTCGGTGTGTGGCACTACAAGCAGCTCGACGAGATCACCGTGGAGGATGCCCCTTGCCTCGAGCGCCTTCTCGGCAATATGCGTCTGAATGCAGCCATTACCGTCACTGGCGCGCCAAAGCTTACTGCTTTTGGCTATGCCGTGGTCAGCATCCCGCATTTGTTCCACGGCGAGCGTGCGCCGCAGGTATTTTGCGTATTTCTATTAACGTCAGCAGGTATCTTAAGTAGAGCAAGTTCAGCAAAGTGACTCGATGGGATTTTTCGCTCATACACTGCAGGGCGTCAACAAGGGTCTGCGTGCCCCGATCCATAGCGTGAAGATCCTGGCTATCAGTGTGAAGTTCTCAAGCAAGAAGGACATGGAGAAGGTGATGAGCTTACTCGACAGCTTTCCCTGCTTGGAGACTTTGCATTTCCAGGTAATTTCCAGAACTTGAGCTGTTCCATTGCTTTGTTTCTTGTTCACTATAGCTGTCAAATTTAGTTGATCAGACCTTCCACTGATTCAACATTTTGTGCAGTCCTCAGATTACAGGTCAGGTGCAGACAAGGATTGCACCACTGTCTCTGACTACATCCAGAAGCGTTATCCCATCAGGTGTGTTGCGAGATATCTCAAGAGCGTTATACTGGAATGCGAACAACACAACCCTGGCATGCTTGAGTTTGCATGTTTTCTCCTTGCTAGAGCACATGTGCTGCAGTTCATGAGGATTCAGTCCGAGATGTGCGACATTCCAAAATGGGTTACAGAGCAGCAAAATCTGCTCAGCCAAAGCAACATGGCCTCCTTGGAAGCTGAGGTCGTGTTTGAGGGTATGAAACAACGCAAGGACTTCACCATAGAAGGTGTGAATGCTCTATCTGACCCCTTTGACGGTGGCATCAACATCTTGGGGCACTAAACGAACTCTGAATGTTTACTTGTTGAGGTTTCACTCAAGATAATCGCCATCCATGATGCGCCGGCTGGCCTTTTGGTTATGTTCAGTTGAGCTTCGACTCTAGATTCCAGACTCATTTTGGCCGGAATTTAAGGTTTCATGTTGAAAAAGTTTACTATTAATGAGGTGGCTAGTGTCTCTTGTCTTATGGAGTATTTAGTTAATTTTCTGCATGTGGAGTTGTAGACTTCGATTTAGGTTGAGTTGAATGGTTTGACTGTGAAGATTGTTGCGTGTGACGCTGCTGGCAGGAGTTCTTGTGGTATGATAGCTCTGAAAATAATCGCCATCCCTGATGCGCTGGCTGGCCTTTTGGTTATGTTCAGTTGATTTCAGATTCTAGATTCTAGACTACGATTTGGACGAAATTTTGAGGTTTCATGTTGCAGAAGTTTACTACTTATGAGGTGACTAGTTTCGCTTGTCTCATCTTTAGTTAAAGTTAATTTTCTGAATGTGGAGTTGTAGTCATTGATTTAGGCTGAGTGTAATGGTTTCACTGTGAAGATTGTTGCATGTGAAGCTGCTGGCAAGACTTATTGTAGTAATTGATTTAGGCTCAGTGTAATGGTTTCACTGTGAAGATTGTTGCATGTGAATACCTGAAACTTATTTTGTACTACCTCTGTAACGAAATACAAATGTCTTGTATTTAGTTACGGAGGTAGTAGTTGAAATTTATTTTTGTGCTTTCCTTGTCATTTTGCCTGATACTTTAACCTTATCAGCGTCAAGCTTGTAAGCTATAGGACAATATTACAATCTTTACCACTGAGATTTTGTAAAAGCATCTCCTTTTGGTTTAGTTCCTACCTGTAATAGGTACCTTACATTATTTGTACTGTTATCATCCATCGACCCCTTTGATATTTTTGGCTCTACCATTTTTTGAGTTTCTCACACAAGAATGATTTTAGTCAAGGCTATGCATCTGCATGCTCCCAATCTAGATGGACTTTGTGCATACATTGCTTATCACACTCTGGAATTTCCTTGAACACTGGTCATGCTTCTTGTGGTTTTCCTTGTGCTTCTTTCCTGATAATGCATGTTGATAGTTGAACTAAATTATTTTGACACTCTTCTGGCCCTGCTTGGAATTGGAATGAGTGATTTTTGTGTGCTCTCCAAATACCGGAAACACACAGAAAAGATGCTCCCAACCCAAGCAGAGCTTAAGTGTTTTTACAACAAACAAGTGCCTCAGCCTGTGCATAAGTCATCCAGCCTCCCTGTGGCAGCTTTTCCTTAATGTTCTTGCAATCATAATGATTCTGTGGCGGTAATGCTAATGCAGAGAAGAAGGTGTTGTTTTCGACTAATTTAGACGTGCCTATCGGAAACGTTCATAATTCTGCAGAAGCTAAGCAATGTGTCGCCATGCTCTGCGCAATGACTTTTTTTTGGGTGCACAATGACTGATGATTGATCTTACACGGGATTCAAAATGCAGTCCCTATCCCTTAGTAAGGGCTATTTGATTCACATGATTGTAAAAATACAGGAACAAGAAAAACATAGGATTGGAATGTCATGGCCATGTCAATCCTATATGATTTTGGATTGTTTGATTGCATTACAGGAAAACAAATGATTCTTTCAAAGAGATTTGAGGGGAAGCTAGAAATCGTATGGGAACTAGTACCAAGAAATCCTTAGGGTTGAGTATCAATGTTATTATGAAAACATAGGATAGCGTAGAATTTATTCCATCTTGCCTTTTACTCCAAGACGACCTTGTACTTCTGTATATGCGCCCACGAGGCTCAGCAATACAACAACTATTCCACCAAATCTCTCTCTCCCTTCTAATATGATATCAATTTCCGGGTTCTAAACCCTAGCCGCCGCCGCTTCCGCACCCACGTGCCGCCCCCGGGGCGGTCGGCCTCTATGACCGCCGCCGGGGCTGCCGCGTCGTACCTAGGGTTCATCTCCCGGTCGTGTTGACCGGCTGCCCTAGAGAGTCCTTTTCCCGAGCCTTGCTCTGGGTTTTTTTTCGCTCTCTCGCCGGTCGTTTTGATCGGCATTTGTTTGGTTTTTCGATCTATACTTGATCGGTTTGTCTCGCCCACCACCGTCGTCGACCCCCGTGCGCCTCTACTCTGACACCGGCGCGACCGGCCGACCTCTTCACCGGCCAGGCGGCCTCGCGCGACAGGCGGCCTGATAACCCACAAGTATAGGGGATCGCAACAGTTTTCGAGGGTAGAGTATTCAACCCAAATTTATTGATTCGATACAAGGGGAGCCAAAGAATATTCTTAAGTATTAGCAGCTGAGTTGTTAATTCAACCACATCTGCAAAACTTAATATCTGCAGCAAAGTATTTAGTAGCAAAGTAATATGATAGTAGTGGTAACAGTGGCAAAAGTAATGGTAGCAGTTTTGTAGCAAGCGTAACAGTGGCAACGGAAAAGTAACTAAGCAAAGATCAATATGTGAAAAGCTCGTAGGCAACGAATCAGTGATGAATAATTATGTCGGATGCGATTCCTCATGCAACAATTATAACATAGGGTGACACAGAACTAGCTCCAGTTCATCAATGTAATGTAGGCATGTATTCCAAATATAGTCATACATGCTTATGGAAAAGAACTTGCACGACATCTTTTGTCCTACCCTCCCGTGGCAGCGGCGTCCTATTCAAAATTAAGGGATATTAAGGCCTCCTTTTCATTAACACATAGTGAATACATGAACTCCTCAAACTACGGTCATCACCGGGAGTGGTCCCAATTATTGTCACTTCGGGGTTACCGGATCATAACACATAGTAGGTGACTATTGACTTGCAAGATTGGATCAAGAACTCACATATATTCATGAAAACATAATAGGTTCAGATATGAAATCACGGCACTCGGGCCCTAGTGACAAGCATTAAGCATAGCAAAGTAATAGCAACATCAATCTCAGAACATAATAGATATTAGGGATCAAACCCTAACAAAACTAACTCGATTACATGATAAATCTCATCCAACCCATCACCGTCCAGCAAACATGCGATGGAATTACTCACGTACGGCGATGAGCATCATGAAATTGGTGATGGAGGAAGGTTGATGATGACGATGGCGATTGATTCCCCTCTCCGAAGCCTCGAACGGACTCCAGATTAGCCCTCCCGAGAGAGATTAGGGCTTGGTGGTGGCTCCGTATCGTGAAACACGATGAATCCTTATCCCTGATTTTTTCTCCCCGAACGTGAATATATGGAGTTGGAGTTGAGGTCGATGGAGCACCAGGGGGGCCACGAGGCAGAGGGGCGCGTCCAGGGGGGTAGGCACGCCCCCACCCTCATGGACAGGGTGTGGGCCCCTGGCCTTGATTCTTTCGCCAGTATTTTTTATATATTCTAAAAATATTCTCCATTGATTTTCAGGTCATTCCAAGAACTTTTATTTCTACACAAAAATAACACCATGGCAATTCTGCTGAAAACAGTGTCAGTCCGGGTTAGTTCCATTCAAATCATGCAAGTTAGAGTCCAAAACAAGGGCGAAAGTGTTTGGAAAAGTAGATACGTTGGAGATGTATCAACTCCTCCAAGCTTAAACCTTTGCTTGTCCTCAAGCAATTCAGTTGACAAACTGAAAGTGATAAAGGAAAACTTTTACAAACTCTGTTTGCTCTTGTTGTTGTAAATATGTAAAGCCAACATTCAAGTTTTCAGCAAAGATTATGAACTAACCATATCCACAATAACACTTAGGTATCATATTTACTCGTATCAATGACATAATCAACTAGCGAGCAATAATAGTAAATCTCGGATGACAACACTTTCTCAAACAATCATAAATATGATATAATAAGATGGTATCTCTCTAGCCCTTTTTGAGACCGCAAAACAAAAATGCAAAGCATCCCTAAAGATCAAGGGCCGACTGGAAATTGTAATTCATCGTAAAAGAGATCTAGTCAAGTCATACTCAATGTAAACTAACAATAATACATGCAAATGACAGCGGTGCCCTCCAACTGGTGCTTTTTAATAAGAGGGTGATGACTCAACATAAAAGTAAATAGATAAGCCCTTCGCAGAGGGAAGCAGTGATTTGTAGAGGTGCCAGAGTTTGGTTTCTGAAATAGAGATGAATAATATTTTGAGTGGTATACTTTCATTGTCAACATAACAACCGAGAGATCTCGATATCTTCCATGCTACACACATTATAGGCGGTTCCCAAGCAGAATGGTAAAATTTATACTCCCCACCACCAACAAGCATCAATCCATGGCTTGCCCGGAACAACGGGTGCCTCCAACTAACAAAAATCCTGGGGGAATTTTATTTGCAATTATTTTGATTTGATTTGAGCACAGGACTGGGCATCCCGGTGACCAGCCATTTTCTCATGAGTGAGGAGTGGAGTCCACTCCTATTGAGAATAACCCTCCTAGCATGGAAGATACATACAACCCTAGTTGATACATGAGCTATTTGAGCATACAAAACAGAATTTCATTTGAAGGTTTAGAGTTTGGCACATACAAATTTACTTGGAATGGCAGGTAGATACCGCATATAGGAAGGTATGGTGGACTCATATGGAATAACTTTAGGGTTTATGGAATTGGATGCACAAGCAGTATTCCCGCTTAGTACAAGTGAAGGCTAGAAAGAGACTGGGAAGCGACCAGCTAGAGAGTGACAACAGTCATGAACATGCATTAAAATTAATCAACACTAAATGCAAGCATGAGTAGGATATAATTCACCATGAACATAAATACCATGGAGGCTATGTTAATTTGTTTCAACTACATGCGTAAACATGTGCCAAGTCAAGCCACTCGAATCGTTCAAAGGAGGATACCACCCTATCATACCACATCACAACCATTTTAATAGCATGTTGGCACGCAAGGTAAACCATTATAAACTCCTAGCAAATTAAGCATGGCATGAGCAACTATAATCTCTAATTGTCATTGCAAACATGTTTCATTCATAATAGGCTGAATCAGGAATGATGCACTAATCATATTTACAAAAAAAGAGGTCGAGTTCATACCAACTTCTCTCATCTCAATCAGTCCATCATATATCATTATTATTGCCTTTCACTTGCACAACCGAATAGTGTGGATAATAATAATAGTGCACGTGCATTGGACTAAGCTGGAATTTGCAAGCATTCAATTCAAGGAAGAAGACAAGGTAATATGGGCTCTTTGTTAGATCAACAATAATGCATATGGGAGCTACTTCAACATTTTCATCATGGTCTTCTCCTCTCGACCCCCAAAGAAAAGAAAAGAAACAAAACTATTTACACGGGAAAGCTCCCAACAAGCAAAAGAAGAACGAGAAATCTTTTTGGGTTTTCTTTTTAATTACTACTACTACAAGCATGGAAAGTAACTAGCTAAAAGGTACAACTAATTTTTTATTTGTTTTTTCTTAAGGGTTTTCAGACACACAAGAAGAATGCCAGAAAAAGAAATTAAACTAGCATGGATGATACAATGAAAAAGTATGAGTACCGACAACTGGCATGAGTGTGTGAACATGAATATAATGTCGGTGAGAAATACGTACTCCCCCAAGTTTAGGCTTTTGGCCTAAGTTGGTCTATGCCCACGGATCAAAGCTGCCTTCTCCGGTGTACTGAGGAGGGTCCTCGGGTTGCCACTGGTTGGCGATCTCCTCCGGATCCCACTGATAAACAGACTGACGGTGAGGATCAGATAGTGGTTCCAGCTCTGGAGCTAATGTCAGGCTCTGGTATGCCTGAACGGCCTCGACAAAACAAGGTACGTGCCTAAAAATATGTTGAACAAAGAGGGAGCAGGCAAGGTAATAGTCTCAAAGTAATTCTTATCAAATATCAGTCTATAGTTAAGCATCTTCTTATTATTGTTAACAATAAAATCATGTGCTACCATGCTCTTATAATCTAGAAAAACATGAGGCAACAACTTTTTCTCTTTCTCATAATGTCCAATAGGTATATTAAAGTGTGCAGCAAGGCGCGAGGCAAAGATGCCTCCCAAGACGGGATCCTTTGTACGGTTCAGAGTTAACCGTTTAGCAACAATGGCGCCTAAACTAAAAGTGGTATCATGAAACAAAGCATGGCACAAAATAACAATATCAGGGGCACTAAGATTTCCACAGTTCCCGCGACCAATTAAGCATCTACTAGCAAATATTGCAAAGTAACGTAGAATAGGAAAATGTATGCTAGTAATTCTTGCATCGGAAACCTTCCTTGTTTCCCCTACATCAATCATATCAATGATTCCTTCCACATCATTATGATGTGGTTCCTCTATGCTGCCCTCAAAGGGTATCCTACAAACCCGGCAAAAATCATAAAGTGACATCTCCTTATGCTCATCATATAAATAAAATTCCACCGAAGGTGACGATCTCCTAGCATGGAAATGAAAATTTTGCACAAAAATATTGGTGAGCAGGATATACTATTCATGCTGGTCGTGGAGGAAGTCGGTGAGGCCTGCATTCTCAGCCAAATAATAAAAATCTTCATAAATCCCGACTTCTCTCAAGAACTCATCACAATACGAGGGAGATTATACTTGGGCTTCTTATTCTCTTCACTTTGCTTATCCTTCAAGCTTCGGCTCGATGAGCCCCTAAAAAATCTCTTCATCTTTTTCTGAAAATTTCTGAAATTTTTAGTAACTTAAAATAAAAGTGAACCAAACTCAACAAGATTGATAGCAACTACTCCTACAAGTGTCTAGAGGCTATATCATGCATTAAAACTACTTTTGACCACATAAATTTGACATGCAAGCTCAAGAACAGGGTCACCTAAGCAACAAAAAATTGCAATAAATAAAGCACTAGAACAAAAACTAATTGGACCATTTGAGGAGTCACATATCGAAGAACGATCCCTAAAGTAGTTTTGTGAATGGAGCTTTGAGCAAGGAGATCGAAAATGGATGCAAGATGAGCTAGAACACGAGTTTGAGCTGGTGGATGATTTTTTTCTGGAGGAAGACGAAGTGTGTGGGTGCAAGAATAAGTGGAGGGGACCCACGTGGGGTCCACGAGGCAGGAGGGCGCGCCCTCCGCCCACGAGGGCGCGCCCTCCACCCTCGTGGGCACATGGTGGGACCCCCTGGTGTGTTCTTAGTGCCAATAATTCTTAAATATTCTGGAAAAAATCATATTAAATTTTCAGGGCATTTGGAGAACTTTTATTTTCGGGGTATTTTTTATTGCAAGGATAATTCAGAAAACAGACAGGAAATACTATTTTTACTTTATTTAATATAAATAACAGAAAGTAAAAAGAGGGTACAGAAGGTTGTGCTTTTTAACTTCATCCATCTCATACTCATCAAAAGGAATCCACTAACAAGGTTGATCAAGTCTTGTTAACAAACTCATTCTGATTCGCATGGAATCGGAGAAATTTCGAATAACACTAGGTTACCTCAACGGGGATATGCACGTCCCCAACAATAAGGATATCATATTTCTTCTTGACAGTAGGAAGAGGAAATTCAAAACCTCCAATAATAATTGTTGAAACTTTTCCAATAGAATTGATACTGTGGACTTGAGGTTGTTTCCTCGGAAAGTGTACTATATACTCATTACCATTAACATGAAAAGTGACATTGCCTTTGTTGCAATCAATAACAACCCCTGTAGTATTCAAAAAGGGTCTTCCAAAGATAATAGACATACTATCGTCCTCGGGAATATCAAGAATAAGAAAGTCCATTAAAATAGTAATGTTTACAACCACAACAGGCACATCCTCACAAATACCGATAGGTATAGCAATTGATTTATCAGCCATTTGCAAAGATATTTCAGTAGGTGTCAACTTATTCAAATAAAGTCTACGATATAAAGAGAGAGGCATAACACTAACACCGGCTCCAAGATCACATAAAGCAGTTTTAACATAGTTTCTTTTAATGGAGCATGGTATAGTTGGCACTCCTGGATCTCCTAGTTTCTTAGGTATTCCACCCTTAAAAGTATAATTAGCAAGCATGGTGGAAATTTCAGCTTTCGATATCTTTCTTTTATTAGTAACAATATCCTTCATGTACTTAGCATAAGGATTCATTTTAAGCATATCATTCAAACGCATATGCAAAAAGATCGGTCTAATCATTTCAGCAAAGCGCTCAAAATCCTCATATCCTTTTCTTGGATGGTTTAGGAGGAAAAGGCATGGGTTTCTGAATCCATGGTTCTCTTTCTTTACCGTGCTTCCTAGCAATAAAGTCTCTTATCATAACGTTGATTCTTTGATTGTGGGTTATCAAGATCAACAACAGGTTCAATCTCTGCATCTTTATCATTGCTAGGTTGAGCATCAACATGAACATCATCATTAACATTATCACTAGGTTCATGTTCATTACCAGATTGTGTTTCAGCATCAGAAATAGAAATATTATTGGGATTCTCAGGTGTGTCTACAACAGGTTCACTAAAAGCATGCAAAGTCCTATCATTTTTCTTTTTATTTCTTGTAGAAGGACTAGGTGCATCAACATTAGTTCTCTGAGAATCTTGCTCAATTCTCTTAGGGTGACCCTCAGGATACAAAGGTTCCTGAGTCATTTTACCCCCTCTAGTCATAACTCTAACAACATTATCATTTTTTATTTAATTCATTGAGCAAATCATTTTGAGCCTTAAGTACTTATTCTACTTGAGTGGTAACCATAGAAGCATGTTTACTAATAAGTTTAAGTTCACCTTTCACTCTAGACATATAATCACTCAAATGTTCAATCATATAAGCATTACGTTTTAATTGTCTACCAACATAAGCATTGAAGTTTTCTTGTTTAACAATAAAATTATCAAACTCATCTAAGCATTGACTAGTACACTTATAACGAAGAATATCACCTTCATCAAATCTATAGAGAGAATTTACCTTTGCTACCAGTGTCGGGTTATCAAGACCATGTATTTCTTCAATAGGTGGTAAATTCTTAACATCTTCAGCTTTAATACCTTTTTCTTTCATAGATTTCTTTGCCTCTTGCATATCTTCAGGACTGAGAAATAGAATACCCCTTTTCTTCGGAGTTGGCTTAGGAGTTGGTTCAGGAAGTGTCCAATCATTTTCATTGCTCAATATATTATTTAATAGCAATTCAGCTTGATCAACAGTTCTTTCCCTGAAAACACAACCAACACAACTATCCAGGTGGTCTCTAATACGTCTCCGTCGTATCTATAATTTTTGATTGTTCCATGCTAATATTCTACAACTTTCATATACTTTTGGCAACTTTTTATACTATTTTTGGGACTAACATATTGATCCAGTGCCTAGTGCCAGTTCTTGTTTATTGCATGTTTTTTGTTTCGCAGAATATCCATATCAAATGGAGTCCAAACGGGATAAAAACTAATAGAGATTTTTTTGGAATATATATGATTTTTGGGAAGAAAAATCCACGCGACACAATGCCCGAGGGGGCCACGAGGCAGAGGGCGCGCCCAAGGGGGCAGGCATGCCCCTAACCCTCGTGGCCATCCCGTAAGGCGGTTGGTGCCCTTCTTTCGCCGCAAGAAAGCAAATATCCGGATAGAGATCATGTTAAAATTTCAGCCCAATCGGAGTTACGGATCTCAGAGAATATAAGAAACGGTGAAAGGGTAGAATCTGAGAACGCAGAAACAGAGAGAGACAAAGAGACAAATCCAATCTCGGAGGGGATCTCGCCCCTCCCATGCCATGGAGGCCATGGACCAGAGGGGGAACCCTTCTCCCATCTAGGGAGGAGGTCAAGGAAGAAGAAGGAGGAGGGGAGCTCTCCCCCTCGCTTCCGGTGGCACCGGAGTGCCACCAGGGGCCATCATCATCACGGCAATCTTCACCAACAACTTCACCGCCATCACCACCAACTCTTCCCCCCTCTATGCAGCGGTGTAACCTCTCTCTTACCCGCTATAATCTCTACTTAAACATGGTGCTCAACACTATATATTATTTCCCAATGATGTATGGCTATCCTATGATGTTTGAGTAGATCCGTTTTGTCCTAGGGGTTATTTGATGATCGTGATTGGTTTGAGTTGCATGTTTTATTATTGGTGCTATCCTATGGTGCTCTCCGTGTCGCGCAAGCGTGAGGGATTCCCATTGTAGGGTGTAGCAATATGTTCATGATTCGCTTATAGTGGGTTGCGTGAGTGACTGAAACACAAATCCGAGTAAGGGGGTTGTTGCGTATGGGATAAAGAGGACTTGACGCTTTAATGCTATGGTTGGATTTTACCTTAATGATCTTTAGTAGTTGCAGATGCTTGCTAGAGTTCCAATCATAAGCGCATATGATCCAAGTAGAGAAAGTATGTTAGCTTATGCCTCTCCCTCATATAAAATTGCAATAATGATTACCGGTCTAGTTATCGATTGCCTAGGGATAAATAACTTTCTCGTAACAAAAATCTCTTTACTAAAACTAACTTAGTTGTATCTTTACCTAAACAGCCCCTACTTTTTATTTCTAGCTCTTTATATTCTTGCAAACCTATCCAACAACACCTACAAAGTACTTCTAGTTTCATCTTTTTTCTAGGTAAAGTGAACATCAAGCGTGCATAGAGTTGTATCGGTGGTTGATAGAACTTGAGGGAATATTTGTTTTGCCTTTAGCTCCTCGTTGGGTTCGACACTCTTACTTACCGAAAACTGTTGTGATCCCCTATACTTGTAGGTTATCAAGACCTTTTTCTGGCGCCGTTGCCGGGGAGTGATACGTCTCCGTCGTATCTACTTTTCCAAACACTTTTGCCCTTGTTTTGGACTCTAACTTGTATGATTTGAATGGAACTAACCCGGATTGACGCTGTTTTCAGCAGAATTACCATGGTGTTGTTTTATGTGCAGAAAACAAATATTCTCGGAATGACCTGAAACTCCACGGAACATCTTAGAAAAAACAATAAAAAATCCTCGCCAAAGATGAAGACCGGGGGGCCCACACCCTTCTCACGAGGGTGGGGGCGCGCCCCCCTACCTCGTGGGCTCCCTGTTGCGTCTCCAACTCCAACTCCACCTCCATATATTGAGTTTCGATGAGAAAAAAATCAGGGAGAAGAAATCATCGCGTTTTACAATACGGAGCCGCCGCCAAGCCCTAGAACCTCTCAGGAGGGCTGATCTGGAGTCCGTTCGGGGCTCCGGGGAGGGGGATTCATCGCCGTCGTCATCATCAACCATCCTTCATCACCAATTTCATGATGCTCACCGCAGTGCGTGAGTAATTCCATCGTAGGCTTGCTGGACGGTGATGGGTTGGATGAGATTTATCATGTAATCGAGTTAGTTTTGTTAGGGTTTGATCCCTAGTATCCATTATGTTCTGAGATTGATGTTGCTATGACTTTGCTATGCTTAATGCTTGTCACTAGGGCCCGAGTGCCATGATTTCAGATCTGAACCTATTATGTTTTCATGAATATATGTGAGTTCTTGATCCTATCTTGCAAGTCTATAGTCACCTACTATGTGTTATGATCCGGCAACCCCGAAGTGAAAATAATCGGGACCACTCCCGGTGATGACCATAGTTTGAGGAGTTCATGTATTCACTATGTGCTAATGCTTTGTTCCGGTTCTCTATTAAAAGGAGGCCTTAATATCCCTTAGTTTCCAATAAGAGCCCACTACCACGGGAGGGTAGGACAAAAGATGTCATGCAAGTTCTTTTCCATAAGCACATATGACTATATACGGAATACATGCCTACATTACATTGATGAATTGGAGCTAGTTCTGTGTCACTCTATGTTATGACTGTTACATGATGAACCGCACCCGGCATAATTATCCATCACTGATCCGGTGCCTACAAGTTTTCCATATACTAGTTCTCGCTTATTTACTTTTCTGCTGCTACTGTTACAATCACTACAAAATACCAAAAACATTACTTTTGCTGTCTTTACTTTTGTTGCCGCTACTACCACTATCATATTACTTTGCTACTAAACACTTTGCTGCAGATACTAAGTTTCCAGGTGTGGTTGAATTGACAACTCAGCTGCTAATACTTGAGAATATTCTTTGGCTCCCCATGTGTCGAATCAATAAATTTGGGTTGAATACTCTACCCTCGAAAGCTGTTGCGATCCCCTATACTTGTGGGTTATCAAGACTAATTTCTGGCGCCGTTGCCAGGGAGCATAGCTCTATTCTTTGAGTCACTTGGGATTTATATCTGCTGGACACTATGAAGAACTTGAGAGATCCAAAAACCAAGATCTATCCCTCAACTACGAGGGGAGGTAAGGAACTGCCATCTAGCTCTGCACTTGATTCACCTTCTGTTATGAGTAAGTTAGCGACACCTACATCTGCTTCTGCTATTTGTTCTGATATGTCGCATGTTATTGATGATGCCACTTCTTCTATGCATGATACTTATGATGAAACTGCTTCTATGCCTGATACTACTGTGCCCCTTAATGAATTTCTTGATGAACAAATTGCTAGGGCTAGAGAAAAAGAAATTATCGAATCTGAATATGATGATGATAGTGATGATGAAAATATGCTTGTTATTCCTGAGGGTTATCTTTTTGATATGGAATCTTCTGCCGCTATTTTTGCTTGCAAAGATAGATATGAGCTTAAGAGGTTATTAATTAAATGGAACAAAGAATCACTTAGAGATAAAATGAGACCTGACCCTGCTTTTGCTACTTCACCTATATGTGTTCCTGATAAAGATTATGAATTCTCTATTGATCCTGATATAATTACTTTGGTTGAATGTGACGCCCCCGATTTAATCGTACACTAATCATGCACGCAAATGTGTACGATCAAGATCAGGGACTCACGGGAAGATATCACAACACAACTCTAAAACATAAATAAGTCATACAAGCATCATAATACAAGCCAGGGGCCTTGAGGGCTCGAATACAAGTGCTCGATCATAGATGAGTCAGCGGAAGCAACAATATCTGAGTACAGACATAAGTTAAACAAGTTGCCATAAGATGGCTAGCACAAACTGGGATACAGATCGAAAGAGGCGCAGGCCTCCTGCCTGGGATCCTCCTAACTACTCTTGGTCGTCGTCAGCGGCCTGCACGTAGTAGTAGGCACCTCCAGTGTAGTAGGAATCATCATCGACGGTGGCGTATGGCTCCAGGGCTCCAGCATCTGGTTGCGACAACCAGGTAGAAGGGAAAGGGGAAAAGAGGGAGAAAAGCAACCGTGAGTACTCATCCAAAGTACTCGCAAGCAAGGAGCTACACTACATATGCATGGGTATATGTGTAAAGGGCCATATCGGTGGACTGAACTGCAGAATGCCAGAATAAGAAGGGGATAGCTAATCCTGTCGAAGACTACGCTTCTGGCAGCCTCCGTCTTGCAGCATGTAGAAGAGAGTAGATTGAAGTCCTCCAAGTAGCATCTCCAGGTAGCATCTCCAGTAGCATCGCATAGCATAATCCTACCCGGCGATCCTCCCCTCGTCGCCCTGTGGAAAAGCGATCACCGGGTTGTCTGTGGAACTTGGAAGGGTGTGTTTTATTAAGTATCCGGTTCTAGTTGTCATAAGGTCAAGGTACAACTCCAAGTCGTCCTGTTACCGAAGATCACGGCTATTCGAATAGATTAACTTCCCTGCAGAGGTGCACCAACTTACCCAACACGCTTGATCCCATTTGGCCGGACACACTTTCCCGGGTCATGCCCGGCCGCGAAAGATCAACACGTCGTAGCCCCACCTAGGCTCAACAGAGAGGCCAGCACGCCGGTCTAAACCTAAGCGCACATGGGTCTGGGCCCATCGCCCATAGCACACCTGCATGTTGCGTACGCGGCCGAAAGCAGAACTAGCCCCATTAATACAAGAGCAGGCTTACATTCCAATCCGGCGCGTGCCACTCAGTCGCTGGCGTTACGAAGTGCTTCGGCTGATACCACGACGCCGAGTGCCCATATCTTTCCCACGTAGTTGGTTAGTGCGTATAGGCTCGTAGCCAACTCAGATCGAATACCAAGATCTCGTTAAGCGTGTTAAATATCCACGAACGCCGAACAGGGCCAGGCCCACCTCTCTCCTAGGCGGTCTCAACCTGCCCTGTCGCTCCGCCACAAAGATCCACTCGCGGGTGCTCCACCAGCCGACCCGTCTTTGGTCACCACATGTATCATGTATAACATATATAGTATATACCCATGATCACCTCCCGAGTGATCACGGCCCGATAGTATAGCACGGCTGACGGACAAGAATGTAGGGCCACAGATGAATATACTAGCATCCTATACTAAGCATATAGGATTACAGGTAAAGGTAACAACAGTAGTATCAAGGACAGGCTATGCATCAGGATAGGTATAACAGAAAGCAGTAACATGCTACACTACTCTAATGCAAGCAGTATAGAGTAGAATAGGCGATATCTGGTGATCAAGGGGGGGCTTGCCTGGTTGCTCTGGCAAGAGAGAGGGGTCGTCAACTCCGTAGTCGAACTGGGGCATCAGCATCGTCACGGGGTCTACCGAAGAGAAGAGGGGGGAGAAACAGTAAATATATAGCAAGCAAGTGCATAACAGGATAACAGGCAGAGCTAGATGTGTTCTAATGCGGTATGAGGTGATACCGATGAAGGGGGGAAGCATCCGGGAAGTATTCCCGGGGTTCCGTGTTTTCGGGCAGAGGAGCCGGAGGGGGAAAGTTGCGAGTTCGATAGGTTAGGGGGGTGTGGCGGACGAACGGGTTGCGTATCCCGAATCGCCTCATCGTTCAGAGCAACTTTCATATTGAAAATAATTTAATCCGAGTTACGGATTAAAAGTTATGATTTTCTAAAGATTTTATTAACTTCTGGAATTTAATTAGTTATTTAAATTAATTCAAAAATGGAATAATGACATCAGCATGATGTCATGCTGATGTCAGCAGTCAACTGAGTTGACTGGTCAACTTGACCAGTGGGTCCCACTGGTCAGTGACACATTTTTAATTAAACATTTTAATTAACCTAATTAGTAATAATAGGGGGTGGGCCCCACTGTCATTCTCTGTTAGCTAATTAACAGTAGTTAATTAGGTTAATTAGTCATTAGATTAATTAATCTTAATTAGCTAAGTTAATCAGAATTAATTAAGTTAATTAATTAGTTAATTAATTAATTAATTATTTTTATTATTTATTATTGATTTATTTTTTTTATATTTTTTTAACTTCCTTTTTTTAACAGACACGTTCTCTGGGGGCGTGGGGCCCCTTCGACATTGGCTTAAAGGCCATAGTGGTGCGGGCGCTGGGCGTCGGCGCCCGACTGGGCGAGCCCCCAGATCGACAGGAAGGGGGGGCAGCCACGGGCGTGGCGAGGCCGCCGGCGTGGCCGCCGGCGCCCACGACGCCGGCCAAGGGAACGGAGGGCGGCGCCACGGGATGGCGGCAAGAGCAGCAGCAGGGGAGACGGCCATGGTGGGCGCGCACGAGACGGGGCGCGTGCGAGGCAGTGAGCCGTCCGAGCGCACAGGGGAGAGCAGCACAGCGGGCGCAGCGACTCATAGAGGAGCAGGGGCGCGGCCGTGCGTCGGGCGTGAGCCGGGTGAGGCGCGAACGCACCGGGGCGGAGTCGGGGCGATGGCAGGGGGAAGGCGGCTCCAACACGGGGCGCACAAGCGGGCGACGCCGGCAGGCCGCGGGCGGACGAGCGGGGACACACTAGGTGCGGGGATCGCGTCGTGCGGAGCTGCGGGACGCGGCCGGGCGCGGTGAGCGCGGACGAAAGGAAGGGGAGAGGGGAGGCGGAGGCCGAGGGCCTCACCGGCGTTTGCAGGGGCACATGGGCGTCGAGGCTCGGGGGCGACCCGTGGGGAGGAGGACGGAGACGATCGATGGAGACGGGGAGGCGGTCCGACGAGGTAGTGGCGGGACGAGGCGGCGACATTGTCCACGTGCGGCGGTTGTGTCGTACGACAACGACGTTGATGAAGGGGGCGTCGGGCTCATTGCCCCTTCCCGATCCAGATCAGGTCGGGGAAGAGGAGCAAGGGGTGGAGGCGAGCCGGAGACGGGCTGCGGCGGCTCCAG
>NC_041382.1:508281330-508289139 GCF_002162155.2 Triticum dicoccoides | reverse complement strand
GTTTTTTTTTCTTGGTTTGTTTGTTTAGTTTTTCTTTTTCATATTTTCTTTTCTTTTATTTATTTACTTTTCTGTTTTAAATCATTTTAAATTATTTAGGCCTTTTATTAAAATGTGTTTACTACACCATATTTATCTATGTAATATTTAGTACAAACCGAACATTTTTATTTTAATGTCTGAAAACTTTTATTATTTACCAAACTTTGAAATTGATTTGGACCGGTTTTGATCTAACGATAGATTAGTAGCGGTAACCGTGGTGATGTGGCACCATTAGCGTGGGATCACTGTAGCTTAATTATCCGGGCGTCACAATTCTCCTCCACTACAAGAAATCTCATCCCGAGATTTAGGAGGCGTAAGGGGGGAAGAAGATTCTAGTTACGAAATTCTAGCGAGTGTTCTCGGTTTTAATTGCTCTTTCCGAAGTAGTTGATCCCCTTCTGGTGATGTCTTCATTTCTCTGCTCTAGGCCATCATGATGAAGTGGCCATTCTTCCTTCGTAGTCTTCATCATACTAACGAAAGATTAAGGGGGTATACCGGAAGAATGGACCTCTGCAGGGTAGACTATCTGGTAGACAACAACGAGGAAGGTGGCGGAAAGTAACTCTCGAATTGAAATTTAAGACAATATCGAGAGCAAAGCAAGAAGGTGCAAAAATAGAAGTTTCAAGTGCATAGGCAATCGTTCGTTGCCTGAAGCAAAGTGTGAAAGGGGTTCAGAGCAATGGGAATAAGTATTGCGTCTGATACCAGATTGATGATCTCATCGGAAGGTGGCTCGTGAATTACACACTAGGCCACGCGTGAGGAATAACTTTGGGAACAGGGGGTGTACAGTAGAGTCAGGTTTCGATCCTGTGGAACTGTGGGTTATGGGCCCACCATGTGGGTTAAAAGTAGGAAGGCGGTGATGTCTTGCACGATCATGCAAGTAAGGCATGTCAGAGGTTAGCCTGTCAGTTATATGTCAGCAACTACATCGGTACCAAGGCGAGGGACAAGGAGAACCATTTTCCTGCTCGTTGAAACGAGGCGGACCAATAGGCAAAGTGCTCGTCCATCGGCGGTTACTGAAATGTCATCAACAATAGTAACAGGGTCTTACTGACAGAGTGGTACCACAAGGTGCTTACCTAAGCAGGGAATTATTTCTGCTCAGTTAAGTTAGATTACAGGAAAGGTTAAACAAAAGAATGGAAAGGAAAACATGATTATCAGATTAAACAGACCAATGAAAAGAAAAATTGTGATTACACACAATTATTAGGAGTATATCCTTCTCATGGGCAAGCAGAACATGGCATACAAGGTAGGAGAGCAAGTACCCGACCATTCAGATAAAGAGGCAAGGATTAATCAAGATGTTACCCATACAATGGTGTTTGGATAACTGACCAAGAAACATTTAGCATCGCGCCTCCAATGTTCTTGTTGATGAGTGGGGTATCATAGTCATGCTTCGAGGTAGCAATTATATGGTGTTTCAATCAAGGGTCTGACTTTGGATACACAAATGATCCATCAGGAGCAACTTATAAAATAAGTTTTACAGTTTCCTCCAGGAAGAATGGTTATCCTTGCAAAAGAAATTATAATGATAGGTCCTCCAGCCGGGGGGGGGGGTGCTAGGCATGACATCATATTACCGGGTCATCAAAGGACCAACATCATAACTCCTGGAAAGTTGTCCCAACCATCATATCTGACCGAGATTCAGATCCGGTTGGTGTCATGATACCTCAGACTCAGGATGTCCGAGAAGAAAAGGTGCAACACAAATAGACGAAAAGACATTTCAAGATTCTCAGGAATGAACTATGGAAGCAAGTTCCGAAACCAGAGTTCATCATTAAACCAAGGAGAGGATGAGGAAGTGGCTGACGGACTCAGCGATAATTCAACGAGGTATCCAAAAGGATGCATCTCCTCAATTATGTGGATAAGGAGATAGCATTTGTCCGATCAAATGATATAATGAAGCATGCTCGAGGACAACATACACAATTAAACATTGGTTGAAAAGTGCGCCCGAAATATGGGTTGGGCTGCACGACCAATGTCAGAATGGTGATTCAATAATCAATAGTCTAAGAATGAACGGTTGACCATTAACTTCAAAGCAATAGGGTTGCTAGAAGTACAGAATCCAAACAGCATAGTTCACTTGTTGGTACCCCGGTTGGAATCAACCGAGGACCAAGAAAGAATGGTGATGGTGAGAAGTATCACTATACCAAGAATTTCTTAAGAGGTGGAGCAATCCTCACCACATCCTTGATATTAAAAGATGGTAATACTCCAAGGTAAGGAAGAACAAATGCTGGATAGTAGGGATCTCAAGGTATAACTCAAAACACGAACAATTTTGTGTTGAACGGAAGGCAAATAAGTGGTCAAAGGTAACACAAATCATCAGGGGCAAGGATGGTATTTCTCATCATGAACTCAATTGATATCCTGGAAGAGCTCATAAGGTTGATGATAATCACGACACATTTGTCGAGAGATTTCATGAAGATGTAATCAATCAGTGACGACATCAAGTCAAAGGAATAATGAAGCGGAAGGTTAATGGAACCAAGGGTAGGACACAAACTTGAAATCAAGCTTGTTGTTCAAGGCGAACTGATATGACGAGGAAGATCGACGTAAGTTTAGCTCATCATCGAAAATTGTGCTCCGAAAAGGAGGACCAGGTAGCACGGTTTAAAATTTAGCCGATCAGGCTAGGAAAGACTTAAAGGATTAATAAAATCGTAAGCAACGAAAATTACTTAGGGTTATCGAACCAAAATGTGGAATCGTTGTTCTCGATTGACGACAACCCAGAACCCGAGAAAATTGGAATCTGTGAGAAATAATAGTTGATGAAGAACCCATAATAAGTTATGCAGCCCCATGATATTCTTGAGATACCAAGGGGGTAATACTCGACGACAAATCAAAGTAGAGGTTGGACTGGGATATTACTCTGTAGAAGACAAGTGCTTAAACTTGCACGAGAAATGGTATTTAAAGGAGATCATGGTCGGAACCACGATTGCAAAAGGCCAGATCCCAGATATAAGATGTACTTATACCAAGGGAATAATTAATTTAAGAGAAGCTTTAATGATAAGATCTACATCGTGTCCATGGGCATGAACACAAAGTTTAAGGTCGACTCCCACTTCCATAATGCATAACCTTCCATTCACTTCTCGTTCTCAAAGAAGTTGTATGGTAGAAAATTATCTGCTAAACACTAGAAGGGTTGACTTGTCAAAACCTTCCGGTTCATACGGTTTTTAAGGAAGGTATAGGTTCAACCCAATGGGGCTTCTTAGAAACATATACCACAAGTTTCAAGAGTAAATCTCACAAGCTCGAAAGCAGAGCAAGGTTGAGAAAATAGATGATACAATTTACCAAGGGCATTATGTATCCAAGGGAAGGCTCACAAGGTTATTGAATATGAAGGACAATGTCGGATAAAATCCATTAAAGGATCTGTCGATCCATAGCAGAGCTGCTATGAGCATCGGCACACAATCAGAGGAAGTAACAATGCAAGGGCATTGGATTATAGAAACAACTAACTAATCCAGAGCTCAAATGCAAAGGAATTATGATTTCCAAATTAAGGGGAACAGAAGCAATGTTCTGATTAGGGGTGGATAAGTTGAATAGCCTTGGGGGTACTATCGACGGCATTTGGATTGGTTGAGAACCAACTCTTGTTTTAAAATGACGTCTGAGCCGGAAAGATAATTTAAAAGGATCAACTGATGATTGCGTGCATTCGCACTCATGTTGAATCAAAAGGATCAAAATGACGATGCCTAAGGATACTAACGAATATTGCCAGACATATGGAAAGCATCCATCATGCAAGTAGACAAGTATGACACAGCAATAAGCTACTAAGGATTTTTGGGAGATCGAATAGTATTTTAAAGACCATTGTGAAACGCATGAACAATTGGGGGATGAGCGGATACTCGATAAGTGCGAGAATTATCCATAGGGGTATTCAAGTGACAAAGAACAGCAAGGCGGTAAGCTCAAAGGATTATCGAAACAACGACGAGTGTTTCGAGGTATCTGGTAATAACAAGACCAACTGGGGATGAATGTAAGAATAACAACTGCAAGTAGTTATCCATAAGGGTTGACAGTGGAAGGGGAATTGCAAATGCGATGAACATAAGTTCTCGGGTTAACAGCGAAGAGTATCTTCAGGGTCTTCACGTGCCGCAGACGATCATCATTAATAAGGGGCTCTCCGAGTGAAAGTGATAACGAGATCCTAATGTTAGATTTAGCAAAAATCATTTAACCCGAATAGAAGAGAGATCAGAGTCCCAGAGTATAGGTCGAGGAATAAAAGATCCTAATACCACCCAATGGCGACGTGGGCCCGTAAGGCACACAGCCAAGTTAGTAAAAGTTTTGCAATGACTAGACTCAACTTCGGCCAAGGAGTTGGAAAGGGGGATTCCTACAGGCAGTCGGCTCTGATACCAACTTGTGACGCCCCCGATTTAATCGTACACTAATCATGCACGCAAATGTGTACGATCAAGATCAGGGACTCACGAGAAGATATCACAACACAACTCTAAAACATAAATAAGTCATACAAGCATCATAATACAAGCCAGGGGCCTCGAGGGCTCGAATACAAGTGCTCGATCATAGACGAGTCAGCGGAAGCAACAATATCTGAGTACAGACATAAGTTAAACAAGTTGCCATAAGATGGCTAGCACAAACTGGGATACAGATCGAAAGAGGCGCAGGCCTCCTGCCTGGGATCCTCCTAACTACTCTTGGTCGTCGTCAGCGGCCTGCACGTAGTAGTAGGCACCTCCAGTGTAGTAGGAATCATCATCGACGGTGGCGTATGGCTCCAGGGCTCCAGCATCTGGTTGCGACAACCAGGTAGAAGGGAAAGGGGAAAAGAGGGAGAAAAGCAGCCGTGAGTACTCATCCAAAGTACTCGCAAGCAAGGAGCTACACTACATATGCATGGGTATATGTGTAAAGGGCCATATCGGTGGACTGAACTGCAGAATGCCAGAATAAGAAGGGGATAGCTAATCCTGTCGAAGACTACGCTTCTGGCAGCCTCCGTCTTGCAGCATGTAGAAGAGAGTAGATTGAAGTCCTCCAAGTAGCATCTCCAGGTAGCATCTCCAGTAGCATCGCATAGCATAATCCTACCCGGCGATCCTCCCCTCGTCGCCCTGTGGAAAAGCGATCACCGGGTTGTCTGTGGAACTTGGAAGGGTGTGTTTTATTAAGTATCCGGTTCTAGTTGTCATAAGGTCAAGGTACAACTCCAAGTCGTCCTGTTACCGAAGATCACGGCTATTCGAATAGATTAACTTCCCTGCAGAGGTGCACCAACTTACCCAACACGCTTGATCCCATTTGGCCGGACACACTTTCTCGGGTCATGCCCGGCCGTGAAAGATCAACACGTCGCAGCCCCACCTAGGCTCAACAGAGAGGCCAGCACGCCGGTCTAAACCTAAGCGCACAGGGGTCTGGGCCCATCGCCCATAGCACACCTGCACGTTGCGTACGCGGCCGAAAGCAGAACTAGCCCCCTTAAATACAAGAGCAGGCTTACATTCCAATCCGGCGCGCGCCACTCAGTCGCTGGCGTCACGAAGTGCTTCGGCTGATACCACGACGCCGAGTGCCCATATCTTTCCCACGTAGTTGGTTAGTGCGTATAGGCTCGTAGCCAACTCAGATCAAATACCAAGATCTCGTTAAGCGTGTTAAATATCCGCGAACGCCGAACAGGGCCAGGCCCACCTCTCTCCTAGGCGGTCTCAACCTGCCCTGTCGCTCCACCACAAAGATCCACTCGCGGGTGCTCCACCAGCCGACCCGTCTTTGGTCACCACATGTATCATGTATAACGTATATAGTATATACCCGTGATCACCTCCCGAGTGATCACGGCCCGATAGTATAGCACGGCTGACGGACAAGAATGTAGGGCCACAGATGAATATACTAGCATCCTATACTAAGCATATAGGATTACAGGTAAAGGTAACAACAGTAGTATCAAGGACAGGCTATGCATCAGGATAGGTATAACAGAAAGCAGTAACATGCTACACTACTCTAATGCAAGCAGTATAGAGTAGAATAGGCGATATCTGGTGATCAAGGGGGGGGCTTGCCTGGTTGCTCTGGCAAGAGAGAGGGGTCGTCAACTTCGTAGTCGAACTAGGGCATCAGCATCGTCACAGGGTCTACCGAAAAGAAGAGGGGGGAGAAACAGTAAATACATAGCAAGCAAGTGCATAACAGGATAACAGGCAGAGCTAGACGTGTTCTAATGCGGTATGAGGTGATACCGATGAAGGGGGGAAGCATCCGGGAAGTATTCCCGGGGTTCCGTGTTTTCGGGCAGAGGAGCCGGAGGGGAAAAGTTGCGAGTTCAATAGGTTAGGGGGTGTGGCGGACGAACAGGTTGCGTATCCGGAATCGTCTCGTCGTTCAGAGCAACTTTCATGTTGAAAATAATTTAATCCGAGTTACGGATTAAAAGTTATGATTTTCTAAAGATTTTATTATTTTCTGGAATTTAATTAGTTATTTATATTAATTCAAAAATGGAATAATGACATCAGCATGATGTCATGCTGATTTCAGCAGTCAACAGAGTTGACTGGTCAACTTGACCAGCGGGTCCCACTGGTCAGTGACACATTTTTAATTAAACATTTTAATTAACCTAATTAGTAATAATAGGGGGTGGGCCCCACTGTCATACTTTGTTAGCTAATTAACAGTAGTTAATTAGGTTAATTAGTCATTAGATTAATTAATCTTAATTAGCTAAGTTAATCAGAATTAATTAGTTAATTAATTAATTAATTATTTTTATTATTTATTATTAATTTATTTATATATATATATATTTTAACTTCCTTTTTTTTAACAGACACGTTCTCTGGGGGCGTGGGGCCCCTTCGACATTGGCTTAGAGGTCATAGTGGTGCGGGCGCTAGGCTTCAGTGCCCGACTGGGCGAGCGCCCAGATCGACAGGAAGGGGGGGCAGCCACGGGCGTCGCGAGGCCGTCGGCGTGGCCGCCGGCGCCCACGACGCCGGCCAAGGGAACGGAGGGCGACGCCACGGGATGGCGGCAAGAGCAGCAGCAGGGGAGACGGCCATGGTGGGCGCGCACGAGACGGGGCACGTGCGAGGCGGTGAGCCGTCCGAGCGCGCAGGGGAGAGCAGCACAGCGGGCGCAGCGGCTCACAGAGGAGCAGGGGCGCGGCCATGCGTCGGGCGTGAGCCGGGTGAGGCGCGAACGCACCGGGGCGGAGTCGGGGCGATGGCAGGGGGAAGGCGGCTCCAACACGGGGTGCACAAGCGGGCGACGCCGGCAGGCCGGGGGCGGACGAGCGGGGACACACTAGGTGCGGGGATCGCGTCGTGCGGAGCTGCGGGACGCGGCCGGGCGCGGTGAGCGCGGACGAAAGGAAGGGGAGAGGGGAGGCGGAGGCCGAGGGCCTCACCGGCGTTTGCAGGGGCACATGGGCGTCGAGGCTCGGGGGCGACCCGTGGGGAGGAGGACGGAGACGATCGACGGAGACGGGGAGGCGGTCCGACGAGGTAGTGGCGGGACGAGGCGGCGACATTGTCCACGTGCGGCGGTTGTGTCGTATGGCAACGGCGTTGATGAAGGGGGCGTCGGGCTCATTGCCCCTTCCCGATCCAGATCAGGTCGGGGAAGAGGAGCGAGGGGTGGAGGTGAGCCGGAGACGGGCGGCGGCGGCTCCAGATC
>NC_041382.1:508205871-508280658 GCF_002162155.2 Triticum dicoccoides | reverse complement strand
GGCCTGCCGGGCCGAAGCCCGGGGGGGTTTCTTGGTTTGTTTGTTTACTTTTTCTTTTTCGTATTTTCTTTTCTTTTATTTATTTACTTTTCTGTTTTAAATCATTTTAAATTATTTAGGCCTTTTATAAAAATGTGTTTACTACACCATATTTATCTATGTAATATTTAGTACAAACCGAACATTTTTATTTTAATGTCTGAAAACTTTTATTATTTACCAAACTTTGAATTTGATTTGGACCGGTTTTGATCTAATGATAGATTAATAGCGGTAACCGTGATGACGTGGCACCATTAGCGTGGGATCACTGTAGCTTAATTATCCGGGCGTCACATTGAATCTGGTCCGTTTTATGGCTATGAATCTAAAACTGTTGTGGTACATCTTACTAAATTAAATGATATAGCTGCCCTGTTCACTAATGATGAGAGATCGCGTTACTTCTATATACTCAAAATATTTCCGTTCTCATTAAAGGGTGATGCTAAGATATGATTTAATTCTCTTGATCTTGGTTGTGTGCGTAGTCCCCAGGATATGATTTATTAGTTTTCTGCTAAATATTTCCCTGCTCATAAGAAACAAGCTGCTTTGAGGGAAATATATAACTTCGTGCAAATTAAAGAAGAGAGTCTCCCACAAGCTTGGGGGAGGCTTCTCAAGTTACTTAATGCTTTGCCTGATCATCCTCTTAAGAAACCTGAAATACTTGATATCTTTTATAATGGACTAACCGATGCGTCCAGAGATTACCTGGATAGTTGTGCTGGTTCTCTTTTCAGGGAAAGAACACCGGATGAAGCTAAAATTCTATTGAATAATATGTTGACAAATGAAAATAATTGGGTACCTCCTGAACCAGCTCCTGAGCCATCTCCTGCTCCAATTACTGAGCCTATTCCTAAACCAACTCCAAAGAAGAGAGGTGTTCTATTTCTCAGTCCCGAAGATATGCAAGAGGCAAAGAAATCTATGAAAGAAAAAGGTATTAAATCTGAAGTCGTTAAGAATTTACCTCCTATCGAAGAAATACATGGTCTTAATATACCGCCCATTGAAGAAACATATGATCTCAATTATTTATTCACTGAAGAACCTCCTGATCTCGATATCCCGACACAGGTAGTAAAGGTAAATTCTCTCTATAGATATGATAAAGCTGAAGTCCCTCCTACTAAAATTGCTAGTCAATGCTTGGATGAGTTTGATAACTTTATGTATAAGCAAGACGACTTCAATGCTTATTTTGGTAGACAATTAAAAGAAAATGCTTATATGATTAGACGCTTGGGTGATTATATGGCTGATATTAAAGGTGAACTTAAACTTGTTAGCAAGCATGATTCTATGGTTACCACTCAAGTAGAACAAGTACTTAAGGCTCAAAAATAAGTGCTTAATGAAATGAATAGTAAGAAAAATGACTATGCTGTTAGAGTGGCTACTAGAACTGGTAGAATGACTCAGGAACCTTTGTATCCTGAAGGCCACCCTAAGAGAATCGAGCAAGATTCTCAAAGAAATAATATTGATGTTCCTAGTTGTTCTAAAAAGAAGAAGAAGAAAAATGATAGAACTATGCAAACTTCTAGTGAATCTATTGCTGAACCACCTGATAATCCAAATGATATTTCTATGTCTGATGCTGAAACACAATCTGGTAATGAACATGAACCTAGTAAAAATATTAATGATGATGTTCATGATGATGCTCAACCTAGTAATGATAATGATGTAGAGATTGAACCTGCTGTTGATCTTGATAACCCACAATCAAAGAATCAATGTTATGATAAAAGAGACTTTGTTGCTAGGAAACATGGTAAAGAAAGGGAACCTTGGGTTCAGAAACCCATGCCTTTTCCTCCAAAACCATCCAAGAAAAAGGATGCTGAGGATTTTGAGTGCTTTGCTGAAATGATTAGGCCTATCTTTTTGCGTATGCGATTAACTGATGTGCTCAAAACAAATCCCTATGCTAAATATATGAAGGATATCATTACTAATAAAAGAAAGATACCGGAAGCTGAGATTTCCACCATGCTTGCTAATTATACTTTTAAGGGTGGAATACCAAAGAAACTCGGAGACCCCGGAGTACCTACTATACCTTGCTCCATTAAAAGAAATTATATTAAAACTGCTTTATGTGATCTTGGAGCCGGTGTTAGTGTTATGCCTCTCTCTTTATATCGTAGACTTGACTTGAATAAGTTGACACCTACTGAAATATCTTTGCAAATGTCTGATAAATCAACTGCTATACCTGTCGGTATTTGTGAGGATGTGCCTGTTGTGGTTGCGAACGTTACTATTTTAACGGACTTTGTTATACTTGATATTCCCGAGGATGATAGTATGTCTATTATTCTTGGAAGACCTTTTCTTAATACTACAGGGGCTGTTATTGATTGCAACAAAGGCAATGTCACTTTTCATGTTAATGGTAATGAGCATACGGTACATTTTCCGAGGAAACAACCTCAAGTTCATAGTATCAACTCTATTGGAAAAATTCCATCGATTATATTTGGAGGTTTTGAATTTCCTCTTCCTACTGTCAAGAAGAAATATGATATTCTTATTATTGGGGATGTGCATATCCCCGTTGAGGTAACTTAGTGTTATTCGAAATTTCTCCGGTTTCATGATTATCGGAATGAGTTTGTTAACAAGACTTGACCAACCTTGTTAGTGGATTATTTTTGATGAGCATGAGATGGATGAAACTAGAAGCACAAAATCTTCTGTACCCTCTCTATACTTTTTGTTATTTATATTAAATAAAGTAAAAATAGTATTTTGTGTCTGTTTCCTGACTTACCTGTGCAATATAAAAATATCCCAAAAATAAAAGTCCTTAGAATGCCATGCCAATTTAATATGATTTTTTGGGAATATTTGAGGATTTACTGTGCAAAAATTACCGCGGGAGGATCTGCCACCTGGCCACGAGGGTGGTGGGCGCGCCCCCCCATAGGGCGCGCCCCTGCCTCGTGGGCCCACGGTGGCCCTCCTCCACTTATCCCAGCACCCATCTTCTTCCTCTATCTCACACAAACCCGAAAAACCAACTCAAGCACGAGTTCCAGCCACTTTTGCTATGATTTTCGATCTCCTTGCTCAAAGCACCACTCTCAAAACTGCTTGGGGAGATTGTTCCTTGGTATGTGACTCCTCCATTGGTCCAATTAGTTTTTGTTCTAGTGCTTTATTCTTTGCAAATTTGTGCTGCATAGGTGACCATGTTCTTGAGCTTGCATGTCAAATTTATATGGTTCTAAGTACTTCTAATGCTTGATATAGGCTCTAGGCACTTGTAGGAGTAGTTGTTATCAGTTTTATTGAAGTTGGTTCACTTTTGTTTGAAGTTACTAAAAATTTTAGATTTTTTCAGAGAAAAACAATATGTTTAGGAAGATGTTCCAAGGTGGTTCCTCTAAGAAGCAAGGACCCAGGATTGCTATGCGCGATGCTGACGAGGATCCACCAAGAGACGCTCTAGTACGGCCTTGCGAATGTCCGTCGGAAAATTTTTATGGAATGGGCGGGAATTAAAGAAGAATTCAAATCATATTTGCGCAATGCCGGTCTTGAGGGTTTTGAGGCTAATAAATGCCCCCAGTATCATGATCTCACAAGTTCATTTGTGAGGAGGTTTGAGTATTCATCTTCGCGTAATTCTCCTTCAGTCATGTTTGATCTTTATGAAAAATCTTATACCATGGATCTAGAGGATTTCACTTCTGCTTGTGAACTTCCATCATGGGACAGTATTAGGGATCCCCCTAAATCTGAATTTAGAAACTTTCTTGCTAGTATAATTGTGGGGGAATCCAGAGACATAACGCAGGCTACCATAGGGAGCATTCACTTTCTTGCTATACATTATTTTGCTCTCTTCATCGGTAGATGCATAAATGCTAAGGATGAAGCATGTCACATGTGTGTCCCTGATCTTAGAATTCTTAGGAGTGCTGTGTTAGGAGACCAATCTTATCATATGGGAGCCATTGTAGCTCGTAGGTTGCATCATAATAGACATAATGGAGATTTCTTTGGAGGAATTTATGCAACCCTCTTAGCTCATTTTCTTGAAATAGACATTCGTGAGGGTGATATGGAGTTGCCTCCTACATATTTAGATTATAACTCTATGGCTTCGCACCAGTTTGTCGAGAGGCCTGAATCACCTCTCTTATATCGCTTAATTTTTGATAAACGACGTGTTTTCCGTATTACTCTCCTAGCTCCTGCCTTCTTTGATTCACAGACAAAAGGAAGATATGTTATTATCAGAGAGGAGGCAGAAGAGTACGAGAGGAGAGCGGAGGCAGCCCAACTCCATGCTGCAGCTCAGCAGGCGATAACCGCTGCACATCAGTATGATCCCGACTATCCTTCCTCATCACAGTACGACCCCAACAACTATTATTATGCATATCTGCCAGGCCAGCCGTGGCCATAGACCAACTTAGGCCAAAAGCCTAAGCTTGGGGGAGTACATATTTCTCACCGACATTACATTTATGTTCACACACACTCATTGCTAGATGTCGGTGCTCATACTTTTTCACTATAATATCCATGCTAGTTTATTTTCCTTTTCCTGCTTTCTTCTTGTGTGTTTGTTAAACCTTAAGAAAAGACCAAAAAAATTAGTAGTAGTTTATTTTTCTGCTGTAGTAGTAATAATTAAAAAGAAAACCCAAAAATATTTCCCGTTCTTCTTTTGCTTGTTGGGAGCTTTCCCGTGTAAATAGTTTTATTTCTTTTCTTTTCTTTGGGGGTCAGTAGGAGAAGACCATAATTAAATTGTTGAAGTGGCTCTTATATGCATTATTGTTGATTTAACCCAGAGCCCATATTGCCTTGTCTTCTCCTATTTATTGAATGCTCGCAGATTCCAGCTTAGTCCAATGCACGTGCACTCTTATTATTATTCACACCGTTCGGTCGTGCAAGTGAAAAGCAATTATGATGATATATGATGGACTAACTGAGATGAGAAAAGCTGGTATGAACTCGACCTCTTTTGTTTTTGTAAATATGATGAGTCCCTCGTTCTTGATTCAGCTTATTATGAATAAACATGTTTGCAATGACAATTAGAGATCATAGTTGCTTGTGCCATGCTTGATTAGCTATGAGTTATAATGATTTACCTTGTATGCCAACATGCTATTGAGATGATTATGATGTGGTATGATGGGGTGGTATCCTCCTTTGAATGATTTAAGTGACTTGACTTGGCACATGTTCACGCATGTAGTTGAAACAAAATCAACATAGCCTTCACGATATTTATGTTCATGGTGGATTATATCCTACTCATGCTTGCATCCAATGTTTATTAATTTTAATGCATGTACATGGCTGTTGTCGCTCTCTAGTTGGTCGCTTCCCAGTCTTTTGCTAGCCTTCACTTGTACTAAGCGGGAATACTGCTTGTGCATCCAATCCCTTAAACCCCAAAGTTATTCCAGATGAGTTCACCATACCTTCCTATATGCGGTATCTACCTGCCGTTCCAAGTAAATTTGTATGTGCCAAACTCTAAACCTTCAAATAAACATTCTGTTTTGTATGCTCGAATAGCTCATGTATCAACAAAGGCTGTCCTTATCTTCCATGTTAGGCGGGTTATTCTCAAGAGGAGTGGACTCCGCTCCTCACTCACGAGAAAATGGCTGGTGACCGGGATGCCCAGTCCCATGCTTTATGCAAACTAAATCAAAATTAATTGCAAACAAAACTCCCCTGGGACCTGATGTATGTTGGAGGCACTCGCTGTTTTGAGCAAGCTATGGATTGATGCTTGTTGGTGGAGGGGGAGTATAAACTTTACCATTCTGTTTGGGAACCGCCTATAATGTGTTTAGCATGGAAGATATCGCCATCTCTTAGTTGTTACGTTGACAATGAAAGTATACCGCTCAAAATACAATTTATCTCTAATTCAAAACTGAGCTCTGGCACCTCTACAAATCCCTGCTTCCCTCTGCGAAGGGCCTATCCATTTACTTTTATGTTGAGTCATCACCCTCTTATCAAAAAGCACTAGCTAGAGAGCGCAGCCGTCATTTGCATTCATCACTGTTAATTTATATTGGGTATGACTATGATTGGATCTCCTTTACCATGAATTACAATGTCTAGTCAGCCCTTGATCTTTAAAGGTGCTCTGCATTTATGTTTTGTGGTCTCAGAAAGGGCTAGCGAGATACCATCTTGTTATATAATATTATGATTGTTTTGAGAAAGTGTTGTCATCCGAGATTTATTATTATGACTTGCTAGTTGATTATGCTATTGATACGAGTAATTGTGAGACCTGAGAATTATTGCAAGTGTGGTTAGTTATGATCTATGCTGAAAACTTGAATGTTGGCTTGACATAGTTACAACAACAAGAGCAAACAGAGTTTGTAAAAGTTTTTCTTTCTTTCTTTCAGTTTGTCAACTGAATTGCTTGAGGACAAGCAAGGGTTTAAGCTTGGGGGAGTTGATACGTCTCCGTCGTATCTACTTTTCCAAACACTTTTGCCCTTGTTTTGGACTCTAACTTGTATGATTTGAATGGAACTAACCCGGACTGACGCTGTTTTCAGCAGAATTGCCATGGTGTTGTTTTATGTGCAGAAACAAATATTCTCGGAATGACCTGAAACTCCACGGAACATCTTAGAAAAAACAATAAAAAATCCTCGCCAAAGATGAAGACCGGGGGCCCACATCCTTCTCATGAGGGTGGGGGGCGCCCCCCCCTAGGGCGCGCCCCCTACCTCGTGGGCCCCCTATTGCGTCTCCGACTCCAACTCCACCTCCATATATTGAGTTTCAATGAGAAAAAAATTAGGGAGAAGAAATCATCGCGTTTTACGATACGGAGCCGCCGCCAAGCCCTAAAACCTCTCGGGAGGGCTGATCTAGAGTCCGTTCGGGGCTCCGGGGAGGGGGATTCGTCGCCGTCGTCATCATCAACCATCCTCCATCACCAATTTCATGATGCTCACCGCCGTGCGTGAGTAATTCCATCGTAGGCTTGCTGGACGGTGATGGGTTGGATGAGATTTGTCATGTAATCGAGTTAGTTTTGTTAGGGTTTGATCCCTAGTATCCATTATGTTCTGAGATTGATGTTGCTATGACTTTGCTATGCTTAATGCTTGTCACTAGGGCCCGAGTGCCATGATTTCAGATCTGAACCTATTATGTTTTCATGAATATATGTGAGTTCTTGATCCTATCTTGCAAGTCTATAGTCACCTACTATGTGTTATGATCCGGCAACCCCGAAGTGACAATAATCGGGACCACTCCCGGTGATGACCATAGTTTGAGGAGTTCATGTATTCACTATGTGCTAATGCTTTGTTCCGGTTCTCTATTAAAAGGAGGCCTTAATATCCCTTAGTTTCCAATAGGACCCCGCTGCCACGGGAGGGTAGGACAAAAGATGTCATGCAAGTTCTTTTCCATAAGCACGTATGACTATATACGGAATACATGCCTACATTACATTGATGAATTGGAGATAGTTCTGTGTCACCCTATGTTATGATTGTTACATGATGAACCGCATCCGGCATAATTATCCATCACTAATACGGTGCCTACGAGTTTTCCATATACTGGTTCTCGCTTATTTACTTTTCCGCTGCTACTGTTACAATCACTACAAAATACCAAAAACATTACTTTTGCTGTCTTTACTTTCGTTGCCGCTACTACCACTATCATATTACTTTGCTACTAAACACTTTGCTGCAGATACTAAGTTTCCAGGTGTGGTTGAATTGACAACTCGGCTGCTAATACTTGAGAATATTCTTTGGCTCCCCTTGTGTCGAATCAATAAATTTGGGTTGAATACTCTACCCTCGAAAGCTGTTGCGATCCCCTATACTTGTGGGTTATCAGAGAGCAATGGCGTGGGGTGAATATTCTCGTTTGTGCTTGTTTGCTTTATCACTAAATAATTTTTATTTACTGTTCTTAGTTGTTCTTTATCTTTAGTTATGGATATGGAACACGAAATACCAAACAAATTAGGTGTACTTGCTACTCATGGAGATGGGGAACCTCCTAAAACCCTCGATGCTGGTTATGTAAAACATATTATGTACTACTTTAATAATCCTAAGAAAACCCCATTCAATTATGTAATGGGAGTAACGTTGGATCAACGTGAATACTTTAGGGATTACCGCTTGACACAAAAAGGGAAACTATTATGGGATCAAATTCATATATTGTATTGGTATGCTAGGCAACTATGCTTGAGATATGATTATACTTGTTGCTCTAGGATGAAGGCTCCACACCTTCCCTTTTCATGTGAATTTAATGATAATAAAACCTTAGCTTCTTATGCTAATGGTATATATGATTACTATGATGTGGAACAAATAGAAGAATTTGTTGCTTTTATTGGTGCTTATGAAATTGAATCTATGTTTAAAGAGTTTGAAGATTTTGATTATTCAGTTTATAGACCTGAAAATTTAGCTATCCTTAAATATTGTTATGAGAATTATGAATACAATTCCGATATTAATGCACTTATTGAGAAAGTCTCCGCTGTCCAAGAAGAGACTAATATTTTGCAGGAATCTATGAAAGAAGAAGTTGATGAGACTATGAGCTCATTGGATGAAAAAGATGAGGAGGAGAGTGAAGAACAGAAGGAGGAAGAGCGGATTGATCACCCGTGCCCACCTTCTAATGAGAGTAACTCTTCAACTCATACATTGTTTAATTTCCCTTCATGCTTATCGAAGGATGAATGCTATGATAATTGATATGATCCCGTTGATTCTTTTGAAATATCCCTTTTTGATGATGCTTGCTATGCTTGTGGCCAAGATGCCAATATGAATTATGCTTATGAAGATGAACTTGCTATAGTTCCTTATGTTAAACATGAAATTGTTGCTATTGCACCCACGCATGATAGTCCTATTATCTTTTTAAATTCTCCCAACTACACTATATCGGAGAAGTTTACCCTTATTAAGGATTATATTGATGGGTTGCCTTATACTGTTGCACATGATGATTTTTATGAATATAATATGCATGTGCTTGCTGCTCCTACTTGCAATTATTATGAGAGAGGAACTATATCTCCACCTCTCTATGTTTCCCACATGATAAAATTGCAAGAAACTATTTATACTATGCATTGGCCTTTACTATGCATGCATGAATTGTTCTTTTATGACATGCCGATGCATAGGAAGAGAGTTAGACTTCGTCATTACATGATATATGTTGCTTCGTGCTCACTACTAAATTACAAATCATTGCTAATTAAAATTGGCTTTGATATACCTTGGGATCCGGGTGGATTCACTACTTGAGCACTATATGCCTAGCTTAATGGCTTTAAAAAAGCGCTGCCAGGGAGACAACCCGGAAGTTTTAGAGAGTCATTTACTTCTGTTGAATGCTTTTATATAGTTTAAAAACAACAAAAATAAAGAAGGGAACCCAAAACTTTTTCAAAAAGGAAAGTGAAAGTGAGAAAGACAAGCATTGTTGAAGTGGGAGAGCTCCTTGAACTTTGTTCATGCTCACGGCAACTTTGTGAATCTTGATTACAGAAAATTTTCAACAAAAATAATTATCCCCTTGTACAATTCCATTGTATTATAAAAATAATGTGTCTAGGTTTGCCTTTAGGATGTTTACAAAGCTTGTTGGTTTGTGCGGTGCAGGACAGAAACTTTGGTTGTAGTGCACGATTTTACATTTTTTACTGGAATGTCAAATGGTTCTGATTCTTTTTGCAATGTCTTTCTATACAAATTTTTTATTTTTCCTAATTTTGGCAGAAATTTTCAAGTATCATAAGTATGGTGAATGTTCAGATTATTACAGACTGTTCTGTTTTAGACAGATTCTGTTTTTGATGCATAATTTACTTGTTTTGATGAAACTATCAAATTTATATCAGTGGATTAAGCTATGAAAAAGTTATACTACAGTATACACAATGCAAAAACAAAATATTAATTGGTTTACAACAGTACTTAGAGTAGTGATTTGCTTTATTATACTAACGGATCTTACCGAGTTTTCTGTTGAAGTTTTGTGTGGATGAAGTGTTCGATGATCGAGAAGGTCACGATGTGAGAAGAAGGAAGAGAGGCAAGAGCTCAAGCTTGGGGATTCCCAAGGCACCCCAAGTAATTATTCAAGGAGGCTCAAGCGTCTAAGCTTGGGTATGTTTTCGGATTCGTTTCGTTCATGCGATATGTGCAATCTTGGAGCGTCTTTTGCATTTAGTTTTCATTTTTATTTTATGCACCATGCTGGTATGAGATAGTCCTTGGTTGATTTATAGAATTCTCTATGCACTTCAATTATATCTTTTGAGTATGGCTTTATAGAATGCTTCATGCGCTTCACTTATATCATTTGCAGTTTGGATTGCCTGTTTCTCTTTACATAGAAAACCGCCATTTGTAGAATGCTCTTTTGCTTCACTTATATTTGTTAGAGCGTGGGCATATCTTTTGTAGAAAGAATTAAACTCTCTTGCTTCACTTATATCTAATTAGAGAGATGACAGGAACTGGTCATTCACATGGTTAGTCATAAAATCCTACATAAAACTTGTAGATCACTGAATATGATATGTTTGATTCCTTGCAATAGTTTTGCGATATAAAGATGGTGATATTAGAGTCATGCTAGTGGGTAGTTGTGGATTAGTAGAAATACTTGTGTTGAGGTTTGTGATTCCCGTAGCATGCACGTATGGTGAACCGTTATGTAACAAAGTCAGAGCATGATTTATTTATTGATTGTCTTCCTTATGAGTGGCGGTCGGGGACGAGTGATGGTCTTTTCCTACCAACATATCCCCCTAGGAGCATGCGCGTAGTACTTTGTTTCGACAGCTAATAGACTTTTGCAATAAGTATGTGAGTTCTTTATGACTAATGTTGAGTCCATGGATTATACGCACTCTCACCCTTCCACCATTGCTAGCCTCTCTAGTACCGCGCAACTTTCGCCGGTACCATAAACCCACCATATACCTTCCTCAAAACAGCCACCATACCTACCTATCATGGCATTTCCATAGCCATTCTGAGATATATTGCCATGCAACTTCCATCATCATCATATACATGACTTGAGCATTCATTGTCATATTTCTTTGCATGATCGTAAGATAGTTAGCATGATATTTTCATGGCTTGTTCGTTTTTTGATGTCATTGCTATGCTAGATCATCACACATCCCGGTACACCGCCGAAGGCATTCATATAGAGTCATATCTTTGTTCTAGTATCGAGTTGTAATATCGAGTTGTAAGTAAATAAAAGTGTGATGATCATCATTATTAGAGCATTGCCCCAGTGAGGAAAGGATGATGGAGACTATGATTCCCCCACAAGTCGGGATGAGACTCCGGACTTTAAAAATAAATAAAAGAGGCCAAAGAAGCCCACCAAAAAAACAACAAAAATGAGAGAAAAATAGAGAAGGGGCAATGTTACTATCCTTTTACCACACTTGTGCTTCAAAGTAGCACCATGTTATTCATATAGAGAGTCACTTGAGTTATCACTTTCATATACTGGTGGGAATTTTCATTATAGAACTTGGCTTGTATATTCCGATGATGGGCTTCCTCAAACGCCCGAGGTCTTCATGAGCAAGCAAGTTGGATGCACACCCACTTAGTTTCAGTTTGAGCTTTCATACACTTATAGCTCTTAGTGCATCCGTTGCATGGCAATCCCTACTCACTCACATTGATATCTATTGATGGGCATCTCCATAGCCCGTTGATACGCCTAGTTGATGTGAGACTATCTTCTCCTTTTTGTCTTCTCCACAACCACCATTCTATTCCACCTATAGTGCTATGTCCATGGCTCACGCTCATGTATTGCGTGAAAGTTGAAAAGGTTTCAGAACATCAAAAGTATGAAACAATTGTTTGGCTTGTCATCGGGGTTGTGCATGATGTGAATATTTTGTGTGGTGAAGATGGAGCATAGCCAGACTATATGGTTTTGTAGGGATAACTTTCTTTGGCCATGTTATTTTGAAAAGACATGATTGCTTTATTAGTAGGCTTGAAGTATTATTGTTTTTATGTCAAATGATAGACTATTGCTTTGAATCACTCGTGTCTCAATATTCATGCCATGATTAGATTACATGATCAAGATTATGCTAGGTAGCATTCCACATAAAAAATTATCTGTTTTTATCATTTACCTAGTCGAGGACGAGCAGGAATTAAGCTTGGGGATGCTGATACGTCTCCGTCGTATCTATAATTTTTTATTGTTCCATGCCAATATTCTACAACTTTCATATACTTTTGGCAACTTTTTATACTATTTTTGGGACTAACATATTGATCCAGTGCCCAGTGCTAGTTCCTGTTTGTTGCATGTTTTTTGTTTCGCAAAATATCCATATAAAATGGAGTCCAAACGGGATAAAAACTGGCGGAGAGTTTTTTGGAATATATATGATTTTTGGGAAGAAAAATCCACACGAGAAGATGCCCGAGGAGGCCACGAGGCAGGGGGCGCGCCCCTGACCCTCGTGGCCACCCCGTAAGGCGGTTGGTGCCCTTCTTTCGCCGCAAGAAAGCTAATATCTGGATAGAGATCGTGTTAAAATTTCAGCCCAATCGGAGTTATGGATCTCCGGGAATATAAGAAACGGTGAAAGGATAGAATGTGAGAACGCGGAAACAGAGAGAGACAAATCCAATCTCGGAGGGGCTCTCGCCCCTCCCACGCCATGGAGGCCATGGACCAGAGGGGAAACCCTTCTCCCATCTAGGGAGGAGGTCAAGGAAGAAGAATAAGAAGAAGGAGAGGGGCTCTCCCCCTCGCTTCCGGTGGCACCGGAGTGCCACCGGGGGCCATCATCATCACCACAATCTTCACCAACTAGATGATTCCCCGCGCGTTGCGGTGGGAACATCTGCATATAAACTGATGTGAATATTATTTTTTACTATGGATTATTGAATCTTTGAAGTTTGCAATTTAGAAATTCAAGGAATATTTAATTATTTCACAAAAAAGAGGCAAAAGGAAGATTGATGAGGAGTTGTCAAACAAAAAATATTGGTGCCACTCAACTGGAATTTTAGCTTCAATTGAAATCCAACTCGACTCATATCCACAAAGATAAATATTGCAGTCATCAAAACGATACAGTCAATACTAAATTATCCCCCGAAGAGCCATTGTTATGTTCATCACGCCATTAATCATTGGACAGAAATTGCAAAATGCAATAACTGAGAAAAACCTAAAGACCTACTATATGGTGAAGTGGTGATTAGATCTGATAAAAAATCAACAGAGTTGTAGCCTCCAAAATATGAATAAACATGTTCAAATTTGATTTGTTGCCTCTGAAATCTGAATAAACATGTTCACAGAGAAGGAAAAATGAGAGGAAGTAGGGGATATACAGTGAAATAAATAAATACAACATGAAGTTAGTCTTGTGTTTATATGTGGACTTCTCAATGGCTGAAACCTACTGTACGAGAACAGCAACAACAATCATCATTCCTGAACGTCTGCAAGAATGAGCCTAGAATTAAACCAATCAGTCAGGAATTCACAATGCATCCGAAGCAAACAACTGGGCAAGCAAAAAACATCATATGTTCGTGTGCATTACTAAGCAGAACTACCACATCGAAATAATAGCCAAGGAGAATAGCTTACAACCATGTCCGTTGGTGCTAGCGATGTCTGATGGAGATAACTAAATAAGAATGGAAGAGGCAAGCAGAACTGTAAAGACCCTCTCCTCTCCCTCTCCCAGCGTACACTATGTTGTTCGCTCGCTGAGCTCCACACCAAAGCAAAGGGAGGAGGGACCAAGGGGACAGGTAGTGGCACGATCCTTGATGGCGCTGAAACGGTGTGGGGTGGGTGCCGAGGGTAGTGCCGGACGGTCAAAGCCGGTGCGGACGATCTGATATGGTTGGCCAGGCAAAGCCAATGAGGAGCACTAGAGGCGCTGCGGGCATGCGGCGGCGCCATCTAGGCGCAACGTCGTGGCAGGCCGAAGTTGTAGCGAGGAGTAGTGAGGCGCAGCGGACGTGCAGCGGCGCCGTCCAGGCCTAACATCATGGCCAAGCGAAGAGGACGTGGGGCACCAGGGACGCGCTGTAGGAGTGCGGCGGCGCCTTCCAGGCATGGCGTCGTGACTTGGCGAAGATGAAGCAGGGCAGCAGGGAGGCACTGTGGGCGTGCGTTAGTACCGTAGCATCGTCGATGTTGAGGCGCGGCATCAATATCCATCTCGGCGTGGTGATGAGGCTAAACACCTCCGAGCTCAATTCTGGTGGAGACGACTCAATTACAAATAGGAGAAGAATGAGATGTGTAGATCAAACACCGTGTTACCCATGCATCGGGCCCTTTGACTACTCATTTACTATAGAAGATGGAAGAACAAACAACCAAGGGACAGCTGATCCTTTCCCCTATCCCATAAATAAAAGTGTTAGTGGAAGAACAAACGATTAATGATTAAGTAAAAGTTGTGTTGCACTATTTTTTTCTGAGATGGAATGTGTGGGGCATGTGGGGTGACGTGGATAGCTTGCATGTGTAGATAAATTAGATAGTGGGGGTGAACTTCTTAAGTATATAGGATAACTTCACCGCCATCACCACCAACTCTTTCCCCCTCTATGCAGCGGCATAACCTCTCTCTTACCCGTTGTAATCTCTACTTAAACATGGTGCTCAACGCTATATATTATTTCCCAATGATGTATGGCTATCCTATGATGTTTGAGTAGATCCGTTTTGTCCTATGGGTTATTTGATGATCGTGATTGATTTGAGTTGCATGTTTTATTATTGGTGCTGTCCTATGGTGCTCTCCATGTCGCGCAAGCGTGAGGGATTCCCGCTGTAGGGTGTTGCAATACGTTCATGATTCACTTATAGTGGGTTGCGTGAGTGACTGAAACACAAACCCGAGTAAGGGGGTTGTTGCGTATGGGATAAAGAGGACTTGATGCTTTAATGCTATGGTTGGGTTTTACCTTAATGATCTTTAGTAGTTGCGGATGCTTGCTAGAGTTCTAATCATAAGCGCATATGATCCAAGTAGAGAAAGTATGTTAGCTTATGCCTCTCCCTCATATAAAATTGCAATAATGATTACCGGTCTAGTTATCGATTGCCTAGGGACAAATAACTTTCTCGTAACAAAAAGCTCTTTACTAAAACTAACTTAGTTGTGTCTTTACCGAAACAGCCCCTACTTTTTATTTACTTGCTATTTATATTCTTGCAAACCTATCCAACAACACCTACAAAGTACTTCTAGTTTCATACTTGTTCTAGGTAAAGCGAACATCAAGCATGCGTAGAGTTGTATCAGTGGTTGATAGAACTTGAGGGAATATTTGTTCTGCCTTTAGCTCCTCATTGGGTTTGACACTCTTACTTATCGAAAACTGTTGTGATCCCCTATACTTGTGGGTTATCAAGAGTCTCTGGAAGCATCGGTTAGTCCATTATAAAAGATATCAAGTATTTCACTCTTCTTGAGAGGATGATCAGGCAAAGCATTAAGTAATTGGAGAAGCCTCCCCCAAGCTTGTGGGAGACTCCCTTCTTGAATTTGCACAAAATTATATATTTCCCTTAAGGTAGCTTGTTTCTTATGAGCGGGGAAATATTTAGCAAAGAAATAATAAATCATATCCTGGGGACTACGCACACAACCAGGATCAAGAGAATTAAACCATGTTTTAGCATCACCCTTTAATGAGAATGGAAATAGCTTAAGAATAAAGTAATAGGAGTTTTTCTTATCATTAGTGAACAGGGTGGCTATATCATTTAATTTAGTAAGATGTGCCACAACAGTTTCAGATTCATAGCCATAGAAAGGATCAGATTCAACCAAAGTAATTAACTCAGGGTCGACAGAGAAATCATAATCCTTATCGGAAATACAGATAGGTGAAGTAGCAAAAGCAGTGTCATATTTCATTCTAGCATTTAAGGATTTTTCTTTCAGCTTATCTAATAATTTCTTAAGATCATATCTATCATTGCAAGCTAAAAATTCTCTAGTAGTTTCTTCATCCATAACATAACCCTCAGGCACAACAGGCAATTCATATCTAGGGGGAGAATTTTCATCATCACTTTCATCAATGTTATCAGTTTCAATAATTTCATTCTCTCTAACCCTAGCAAGTTGTTCATCAAGAAATTCACCTAGTGGCACAATATTATCAAACATAGAAGTAGTTTCATCATAAGTATCATGCAAAGCAGAAGTGGCATCATCAATAACATGCGACATATCATAATGATAAGCAGGAGTAGGTGTCACAAGTTTATTCAAAACAGAAGGTGAATCAAGTGCAGAGCTAGATGGCAGTTCCTTACCTCCCCTCGTAGTTGAGGGAAAAATCTTGGTTCTTTTATCTTTCAAGTTCTTCATAGTGATCAGCAGATATAAATTCCAAGTGACTCAAAGAATAGAGCTATGCTCCCCGGCAATGGTGCCAGAAAATAGTCTTGATAACCCACAAGTATAGGGGATCGCAACAGTTTTCGAGGGTAGAGTATTCAACACAAATTTATTGATTCGACACAAGGGGAGCCAAAGAATATTCTCAAGTATTAGCAGCTGAGTTGTCAATTCAACCACACCTGGAAAACTTAATATCTGCAACAAAGTAATATGATAGTAGTGGTAATAGTGGCAAAAGTAACGGTAGCAGTTTTGTAGCAAGCGTAACAGTGGCAACAGAAAAGTAACTAAGCAAAGATCAATATGTGAAAAGCTCATAGGCAACGAATCAGTGATGGATAATTATGTCAGATGCGATTCCTCATGCAACAGTTATAACATAGGGTGACACAGAACTAGCTCTAGTTCATCAATGTAATGTAGGCATGTATTCCAAATATAGTCATACATGCTTATGGAAAAGAACTTGCATGACATCTTTTGTCCTACCCTCCTGTGGCAGCGGGGTCCTATTGGAAACTAAGGGATATTAAGGCCTCCTTTTAATAAAGTACCGGACCAAAGCATTAACACATAGTGAATACATGAACTCCTCAAACTACGGTCATCACCGGGAGTGGTCCCGATTATTGTCACTTTGGGGTTACCAGATCATAACACATAGTAGGTGACTATTGACTTGCAAGATGGGATCAAGAACTCACATATATTCATGGAAACATAATAGGTTCAGATCTGAAATCATGGCACTCAGGCCCTAGTGACAAGCATTAAGCATAGCAAAGTCATAGCAACATCAATCTCAGAACATAATGGATACTATGGATCAAACCCTAACAAAATTAACTCGATTACAGGATAAATCTCATCCAACCCATCACCGTATAGCAAGCCTACGATGTAATTACTCACGCACGGCGGTGAGCATCATGAAATTGGTGATGGAGGAAGGTTGATGATGACGATGGCGACGGATTCCCCTCTCCGGAGCCCTGAACGGACTCCAAATCAGCCCTCCCGAGAGAGATTAGGACTTGGCGGCGGCTCCGTATCGTAAAAGCGATGAATCTTTCCCCCTGATTTTTTCTCCCCCAACATGAATATATGGAGTTGGAGTTGAGGTCGGTGGAGCACAGGGGGGCCACAAGGCAGGGGGCGCGCCCCCACCCTCGTGGACAGGGTGTGGGCCCCCTGGCCTTGATTCTTTCGCCAGTATTTTTTATATATTCCAAAAATATTCTCCGTTGATTTTCAGGTCATTCCAAGATCTTTTATTTCTATACAAAAATAACACCATGGCAATTCTGCTGAAAACAACGCCAGTCCGGGTTAGTTCCATTCAAATCATGCAAGTTAGAGTCCAAAACAAGGGCAAAAGTGTTTGGAAAAGTAGATACGTTGGAGACGTATCATGGCCCCTAACGGCCGTTGTCCGCGCGTGTGCCCGCCCGTCGCCCCGTCCCGGCGGCCTCGCGCGACAGGCGGCCCCTCACGACCGTCGTCCACGTGTCGGCCCGCTCGTCGATCTACGCTGGCCATCACCATCATGTCCCCGTGTTTAGCGCACCCCTCCGCCGATCGAGCAACAGGCTGCCGCTGCGTTGCCCCATCGGGCCGCAGTGCCGCCACCCCGTGGTTCTCCCCATGGCTGCACCGATCCGCGCCGGCGCTGCGTCGCCCCTTCAAGCCGTAGTGCCGCGACAAGTGACCTCCGCCGCCGCCTTGAGGTCGTTCCCGTGGTTGCACCCCCTAGCGCGCTGCCGCTGCGTCGCCCCTTCGCCCGCGGTCAATCGCCGCACCGAGGCCCTCCACTCCAGGCCATTCCTGAGGCTGCACCGTCCCTTGCGCTGCTGCTACGTCGCCCCGTCGAGTCATAGCGAGCGTGGCACGCGATCCCTGCAACCGCCCTGAGGTCTTCCCCGTCATCGCCCCGACCGGCCCGCCGCCGTTGCGTCGCCCCTTCGGGCCGTAACACTGCAGCACACGGCCCACCGCCATCCACGCACGTTGACTTCCACGTGATATGCGCCGCACCGCCTTCCTTGACGTGGGAACGTCACCGTTCACGTCGGTTGTCGGTGTCAAAACCGGCGGATCTCGGGTAGGGGGTCCCGAACTATGCGTCTAGGCCGGATGGTAACAGGAGACAAGGGACACAGAGTTTTACCCAGGTTCGGGCCCTCTTGATGGAGGTAAAACCCTATGTCCTGCTTGATTGATATTGATGATATGGGTGTTACAAGAGTAGATCTACCATGAGATCAGAGAGGCTAAATCCCTAGAAGCTAGCCTACGGTATGATTGTATGTTGTGATTGTTGTCCTACGGACTAAAGCCCTCCGGTTTATATAGACACCAGAGAGGGTTAGGGTTACACAAGGTCGGTTACAAAGGAGGAGATATCCATATACGTATTGCCTGGCTTGCCTTCCACGCCAAGTAGAGTCCCATCCGGACACGAGACGAAGTCTTCAATCTTGTATCTTCATAGTCTATCAGTCCGGCCCATGGAGATAGTCCGGCTGTCCGGAGACCCCCTAATCCAGGACCCCCTCAGTAACCCCCGAACCAGGCTTCAATGACGATGAGTCCGGCGCGCAGTTGTCTTCGGCATTGCAAGGCGGGTTCCTTCTCCAAATTCTGTGTACCTGTTGAAATAATGTCCAGTTCCTTGTGATGGTTTGTATTTCTTGGCTTCCACGCCCAATAATGGCCACTTTCCACGTGTCGAGCGAATGTGAAGAGCCAGGGTGTTTTCACATTTACCCCCTAGCTATGCAAATGAGCAGCCTATTTGAAAAGACGAGGATTCAGATCCAAATCACATCATCCTCCCTTGCCGAGTCTTCATCAGAGCGTACCCGACAGAGATCCATTCCACCATGGCCGGTCGACACAGCTCCTCCTCTCGCACCCCTAGCTCCAAACCTGGAGATTGGGAGAGATGTTCCATCCCGCATAGCAAATTGGTGATGCTTCAGTCCAAGGGATTTCTTCCCCCAGCGTACCTGGTCCTAGTTCGAGCCGGGCTTGCAACCTATAATGGCGGAGAGCAAGCGGAGAGCCATCCCAATCCCTCCAAGGGAGAGCGGGTGTGCCTTGTCCCTTATCTGGTAAGAGGGCTTAGATTCCCAATCCATCCTTTTCTCCGAGGGCTTCTGGAGTTCTATGGCCTCCAGCTGCACAACCTCACGCCTGCTTCTCTGCTGCATATCGTGGGATTCGTAGCCCTTTGCGAGTTATTTTTGGGCTGTGAGGCTCATTTCGCTCTGTGGAAGAAGTTGTTCTGTCTGGTGCCCCGTTCTAAGAAGGATCAATATATCAAGTGGGCGGATCCGAAGTGTGGCGTATCGCCGGGACCGGATACCTATCCGGGACCCCAAAGAAGACGTCTGAAGACTGGCCTTCAGAATGGTTTTATATAGAAGATGTCCCCCTTCCGGACCCTATTCGGATCGGCCTTCCAGAGTTTGACAATGCCCCTTTGAAGAAGCATCAGAGCTGGCGTCCGCGGATCCCCCTGGAGGAAGACGACCGGGACTTTCTTTATCTGATGAGCCGGATAAGCTCTTTAGCTCGATCCGGATTGACCATGATCGAGGTCATGGCTATATGCATTATGCGGGGGTGCAGTCGCTCCAGTATAGGGGCCACCCCATGTGGGATTTCAACGGGGAGGATGACGCCACCCGCCATGGCCGCAAAGGGTCGGGATCGGCTGCTGATCTAATAAAGATCTTGCCCACTTTGTACAAGGGAGAAGAGGAGGAATTCCTCCGTGTTAACCCGCAGGGCGGATTCTCCATGTACAATCCTCCGAACTGGGTAAGCGGAAATCTTTCTCGCCCATCCATTTCATATTCCCGTAGTTTAAGTATTCATTCTAGCGATTTCATTGCAGGAGCTGCGCCAGGCAGTAAAGGAGATAAACAGCCCTCCCCCACAGCCCGAGGACCCTGGACGGTCCCTTGACCCGGCCTCCCAGGAGGATCCGGACATATCCGTGGAGCTGATCGACGAGGTATTTTACCAAGGGAGTAATGACAATACCTTGGTGGCCATTACGGCCGATTACCCTAGGCTAGTTCCAGCCTCATAGGTGACTGAGACCGAAATCCCAACACTTAAAAAGGGATCCATCCTTGTGCTCTTTTTATTGCCGTATAACAGCCGTGTTTTGCAGGGGAGGTCCTCGGGGCAGAAGGCCGAGCCCGTAGCAACTAGCCAACAAGGGGCCGCTAGGCCAGGCAGGCTGAAAAGATCGGCAGTCTGGATTGAGGCACCGGCGCAGAGGTATGGCGCGCCGTCTTTATTACAAGACATTATTTACGGAGGCATAATAACGCCCATGCCTTCTTTTCGGGAAAAAGAGCGCTCGCCGGACTATACCCGGAGAGGCTACCAATCGCGCCTCCACAAGCCAGGCTCCAAGGCCAGAATCAGAGGTGGGAACGAGTACAAGGCGTGCGTCGGGTGCTCCTCCGACAGAGGATACGGATAGACTGTCCGCCACTCATTCCAAGGTGGAAAGTGCCATGAACCACAGGCGTCGCCGGACTGTTCTTCGTGACGCTTGTTTCTCCCCAGAGGCATTGGATGCCTTCAACTCGGGAGACGCGCACCTCCGTGCCGCTCAAGATGGTCTAGCCAGAGCCACGGAGCAGTATGTAAAAGACATACGGGTGATAAAATTTGATGATTATATATATCAGTAGCCCCTGAGACTTGAAACAGTTAGTATAACTGATTTAAGGATCATTTGTTATGTAGGTTCTTACAGAAAAGAATACTCAACTGTCCCAGGAGATGGAAGAGTGCAAAGCCCAACTTCAGGCCGCACTGTCCACTGCAGGGGAGCCCAAAGAGACCCCCGCTGGTAACATATCCGTTAAATGATAAGTATCATATTAGAGTGCGACTTTATATGCAAATCTGACGAAAAAATTGCAGATAACGCTGGGGTGAATCTGGATAAGCAACAACTCAAACGCCAGCTGAAGGCTGGTGAGAACGTGCTTACAAGGGTGAGGCAGGAGAAGAATGATCTCCAAGATGCCAACACCAAGCTGGGCATGGAACTGAAAGATGTTCGTGCCCAACTGTCGGACTCTGTTAAGGAGAATCGACGACTTCGGCGCGGCATATTTAGTAAGTGCTTGAACGAACGTAAAAAGAGTTCAGCGGGGAAGCTGGCTGACAGAGTTATGTCTGTAGGTATGTTAACAGGTCGTCCTGCCAAGGAGATGCCTAGTTCGACGGGTGATCTTCTTCCCGAGCTCGCACAGCTGCACGAACGAGTTCGGCAGGTGATGCAAGGCGTTGCCCAGGCCTTGTGGCCGTCCGTCCCCCTACCTGAAGGCCTTGGATAGCTTGCAGAAAAGCTGAAGGGAGCACGGTGGCGCTTCTGATTATGGAAGATATCGGCTTGTCGTCAGGGCGCCAGGGAAGCTTGGGCGATGGTGAAGACACGGTACACGAAGGCTGACCCGAACCACATGGCCGAAGTCGGACCTGTGGGGCCTGATGGCAAGGAGATCCCTATAAATTTAGTGTACGGCCAAGTAGAATTGGCCGCAAAGTATTCCCAACAGGACTGTAGACTAGACAGCCTGTTGGATGGCATTGAAGAGGAATTCAACCAGTCAAATTGACTATGTAATTGTAAAGTGACATATATGATGCCTTCTAGCTGGATTGTAGATCGTTTGTCGTGGCGGACCTTTTCGCTTCAACCTCGGGACCCGACAGTCCGGAGTGTATCTGAATACCCTCTCGGTTATATAAGAACCGGGGCATGCGTGGAGACTAGGCGTAGGGGTCATTAGTGCTTTATCAGACAAGTGCCCAACTAGTTATGTTATATTACATGGGTAGTAAGAAACATCTTCCAGAGAGAATAGTTCCGTTAAGGGTTCCTTTCCCTGGGTAGGCATGCCCTAAAGTGCATGTCCGGGCTGCGACAAGAAGCGCAGTAAAAACGTCTGGGGGAAGATATGGTTAATAAATAAAAGTCATCTTTTGTTCACCGACCGAATATTCTCTTAAGAACGCTAGCTTTTGGCTTCACCCAGTCTGAGGTACACGTCCGGCTGACCCGGCGGTAACAATCACATAGGTGCTCCCCTTATGCCCTAGCCGAATTAACGGGAACGTATGGCATAAATACAAGAGCCAGGCAACCCAGCTTGGCCAAAACTTAAGTCATATAAAAGGTACATGCGGAAGTATAACGCATGTGTTGGGCGTGATGCCTAGGTAAATAATTTAAGCTTTTGTGAAAGAAGCCCCCAGGTGTAGATAGTGCAGCTAGCACCTCTGTAATGTACAAGTGAGGCACAAGGTGACCCTTGAAGGCCTAGAAAAATAAAAGAAAGAAAGGGAAACAAGACAGACGACGCATATGCAGAAAATGGACAAAGGGAAGGGACTAACATAAAGTCCAGTGCTAGGCGTAGAATCTTCGGAGCCTGGCTGCGTTCCATGGGTTCGGCTCGAGTCGACTAATCGGTGCATCCCGCGATCGGTACGCTCCACCGGTCAGAACTTGATCGATGACGAAGGGACCTTCCCATTTGGGCTCTAGCTTGTTCTTTTTCTTATCCGGCAACCGGAGAACTAGTTCGCCAACGTTATAAGTTTTGGCTCATACTTCTCTGCTTTGGTATCTGCAGGCCTGTTGCTGGTAAAATGCGGAACAGGCTTTGGCTATGTCACGCTCTACATCCAAGGTGTCCAGACTGTCCTGCCGATCGAGCTCGGCTTCTCTTTCTTCGTACATGCGCACTCAAGGTGAGTCATGAATTATGTCACAGGGCTGGACTGCCTCTGCGTCGTACACCATAAAAAATGGTGTGTATCCGGTACTACGATTCGGCGTGGTCCGCAGCCCCTAGAGTACGGAGTCGAGCTCCTCTACCCAGTGTGTGTCAGACTCTGTTAAGGAGCGCACTAGTCTGGGTTTAATGCCGCTCATTATAAGACCATTTGCTCGTTCGACTTGACCGTTCGTTTGCAGATGGTAGACTGAAGCATAATCGAGCTTGATGCCTATTTTGCTGCACCAAAGTTTTACCTCGTCGGCCGTGAGGTTTGTGCCATTATAAGTGATGATGCTGTGGGGGACGTCGTAGCGATGTACAACCCCGGATATGAAATCTATCACCGGTCCAGATTCAGCTGTTTTAACCGGTTTGGCCTCTATCCATTTGGTGAATTTATCCACCATGACCAATAAGTATTTTTTCTTGTGGGTTCCACCTTTAAGGGGTCCAACCATGTCAAGCCCCCAGACCGCAAAGGGCCATGTGATGGGGATTGTTCGGAGGGCGGTGGGTGGCATATGGCTTTGATTTGCAAAGAGCTGGCAACCGGCGCAATGCTGGACTAAGTCCTGTGCGTCTGCCCGGGCCATTGGTCAATAGAATCCTGTACGGAAGGCCTTGCTCACAAGAGCCCGGGCTGCGGCGTGATGACCGCCGAGTCCGGCATGAATTTCTGCCAAAAGGTTCCGCCCTTCCTCTTCGGAGATGCACCGTTGAAGGACTCCGGTAGCGCTTTTCTTGTACAATTCTCCCTCGTGGACCCTGTAGGCCTTTGATCGCCGCACCATGCAGCGTGCCTCATTTTGGTCCTCTGGGAGTTCCTGTCTAGCTAAGTAGGCCAAGAATGGTTCTATCCACAGGGCAATAATAGCCATTATTTCGTGGGCTGATTGTGTTATTTCGGTGGCGGAGCCTCCGATTGTGTCAGAGAGTTCGGTATCGGGTATTTTAGCCGGGTCCGGACTGTTGTTACCGGTGTCCCCTTCCCATGCTACGGATGGCTTGAAAAGCCTTTCCAGAAAAATGTTGGGAGGGACCGCGTTGCGTTTTGCGCCAATGCGGGCGAGGATATCTGCCGCCTGATTGTTTTCCCGAGCCACATGGTGAAATTCGAGCCCCTCGAACCGGGCTGACATTTTTAGGACGGCATTGCGATAAGCGGCCATTTTTGGATCCTTGGCATCAAAGTCTCCATTTATTTAGGATATTGCAAGGTTTGAATCCCCGCGCACCTCTAGGCGTTGAATGCCCATGGATACTGCCATCCGGAGACCATGTAGAAGGGCCTCGTATTCGGCTGCATTGTTGGAGTCCGTATACATTATCTGCAGTACGTATTGAACCGTGTCTCCTATTGGGGACGTCAAAACGACACCGGCCCCCAGACTAGCCAACATTTTGGAGTTGTCGAAGTGCATGATCCAGTTTGAATATGTGCCGTACTCTTTAGGGAGTTCGGCTTCCGTCCATTCAGCGACGAAGTCAGCCAAAACTTGTGATTTAATAGCTCGCCGTGGCTTGTAAGTTATGTCGAACGGGAGGAGCTCAATGGCCCATTTGGCAATCCAACCCGTCGCGTCGCGGTTGTTTATAATATCGTTAAGTGGTACTTCCGAGGCTACCGTAATCGAACACTCTTGAAAGTAGTGTCGCAGCTTCCTGGATGCCATAAATACAGCGTACGCTATCTTTTGATAATGCGAGTACCGCGATTTGCATGGAGTAAGGACAGTGGACACGTAGTAAACCGGCTTTTGAATGGGAAATTTGTGTCCGTCCACTTCTCGCTCGATGACAAGCACTATGCTTACCACTTGATGAGTTTCCGCAATGTATAATAGCATTGGTTCGCCAATGCTTGGCGCGGCCAGGAATGGGTTTGTTGCCAACATGGCTTTTATTTCGTTGAGTCCGGCCGTGGCGGCGTTCGTCCACTCGAAGTGTTCGGTACGCCGGAGGAGGCGATAAAGGGGTAATGCATTTTCTCCCAAACGGGAGATAAAGCGGCTTAGAGCCCCCACGCATCCAGTTAGTTTTTGTATTTGTTTGAGGTCTGTTGGGGTAGCCAACTGTGACAACACTCAGATTTTGGCCGGATTAGCTTCAATGCCTCTACTGGAGACAATGAATCCCAGGAGCTTTCCTGCTGGTACGTCGAAGACGCATTTTTCCGGATTGAGCTTGATGTCATATGTTCGGAGGTTGTCGAATGTGAGCCTCAACTCGTCTACTAGAGTTTTGACATGCTTGGTTTTAATGACCACGTCATCCACGTATGCCTCCATTGTTTTGCCGATCTGGTTTGCCAGGCATGTCTGAATCATGCGCTGATATGTTGCACCGGCGTTTTTTAGCCCGAAGGGCATTGTGTTGAAGCAGAATGGGCCGTATGGTGTGATGAATGCCGTTGCGGCTTGGTCTGGCTCTGCCATTTTGATTTGGTGGTAGCCGGAGTATGCATCGAGGAAACACAATGAATCGTGTCCTGCGGTGGCATCGATGATTTGATCGATGCGGCGGAGGGGGAAGGGATCCTTTGGGCAGGCCTTGTTAAGGTCCTTAAAATCGACGCACAAGCGCCAGGATTTGTCCTTCTTTGGTACCATCACCAAGTTTGCTAGCCAGTCCGGATGTTTTATGTCTCTGATGAATCCGGCCTCCAATAGCTTGGCTAGTTCCTCTCCCATGGCTTGTCTTTTAGGCTTGGAGAAACGTCGAAGAGCCTGCTTGACTGGCTTGAACCCTTTTATGATATTTAGGCTGTGTTCAGCCAGCCTGCGTGGGATTCCTGGCATGTCTGAAGGGTGCCAGGCAAAATATCCTAGTTCTCGCGTAGGAACTCTCGCAGTGCGACATCAACATCGGAGTTTAATTGTGCCCCGATGGAAGCTGTTTTTGTAGGGTCCGTTGGATGGACTTGGAATTTGACTATTTCGTCCGCCGGCTTAAAGGAGGTGGACTTGGATCTTTTATCGAGTATCACGTCGTCCTTGTTTACCGTGGAGCGCAGCGCAGTTAGTTCTTCGGCCGCTAGGGCTTCGGATAGTGCCTCAAGGGCCAGTGCAGCTATCTTATTTTCGGGGCGGAGTGCTATGTCCGGATCACTAACGAGAGTGATGATTCCGTTGGGCCCGGGCATTTTGAGCTTCATGTACCCGTAATGGGGTATGGCTTGGAAGATTGTGAATGCCTCCTGCCCTAATAGAGCGTGGTATCCGCTGCTGAACGGGGCCACTTGGAATGTAATTTCTTCAGACCTGTAATTATCCGGCGTGCCGAATACCACGTCTAGTGTGGTTTTTCCGGCGCAGCGTGCTTCTCGACTAGGGATTATTCCTCTAAAGGTTGTGTTGCTTTGCTTAATGCGGCTCCAGTCTATTTCCATCTTTTGAAGAGTTTCCTCGTAGATGAGGTTTAATCCGCCGCCGCCGTCCATGAGTACCTTGGTGAGTCGAAAGCCGTCCACGATTGGACTGAGGACCAGTGCGGCTGGTACTCGGGCTGTTCGGAATTTAGGTTCGTCACTGGCATTAAAGGTAATAGCCGTGTCGCTCCAAGGATTTGTTTCTGCTATGTGGCAGATTTCAGACGTGATGCGGAGTGTTTGCTTCCGTCTTTTATTTGATGCAAAGGTCTCGAAGACCGTTAAGACCGTACTGTTGTCCTCGGGGTGGTGCTCTTTGGTTTTTGGGAGGAGTAGATCCTCACCACTTTTGGCCACCTACCGGAGTATCCAGCATGCTCTAAGGCTGTGTGTTGGTATCGCATCCGTTGTACTATGAATTTTGTAGGGTCCGTTGGGCCATCCCTCCAGTACGGTTCCTTGCCCCGTAGAGGGCTTTTGCTTTTTGGTAGTTAACCCAGGTGTATTGTGATAATGCACCCTTTTATTTCAGGCTGGGTTTGTATTCAGGGCCGGATTATCCCAAAATTTTATTTCGGATTTCCAGGCGCTTTCCATCGCACAGTACTTTCGCACTATGGACAACAAGTCGGCAAAGCGTGTAATTTCGCGACAACTTATGGCGTTGAGGATTCCCTTGTCCGTGCAATTACAGAAGAATGAAATTGCATCTTCCTCGCGGCAGTCCTTTATCCTGTTCTTGACCAGGAGGAATCTGGCCCAGTAATGGTGTACTGTTTCTTTGGGCTCTTGCCTAATTTGGGATAGATCGCGTATGTTTGGGTGGGTGGGTGGAATTGAATCCGAATCCTCACCCGATCTGAGGTTCAGTGGCCAAAGAGTTTCCGAACTCGAAAGCTTGGATTCTTGAACGATTTTTGGTAAATCTAGCCCGCTGCCTGATTCTCGGTTCAGGCTTTGAGTGACGTCCTCCCCTCCGCGGGTATCCGGTTTGGGGGGATCGGGAATCCAGACGTAGCTAGTCCTTAAGATAGATGAAGTTTTGCCGCATTGTTCTTCCACCACTGCAACGTGGTGGGTGACCTGGGGAGAGTTAATTTCTCTTAGATCGGGTTTAGGCCCAATCTGATCGTAGTCTGTAGCGACTCCCAGGGCGGCGATACGATTCAAGAGCTCATTCAGGGAAGAGAGCTCCATTGGATCTAACTGCTCGGCGAGTTCCGAGTTGATGTGAAGATTGCTTTCGATGACTCGAGAAGTCATCGTTGGCGCAGCGGCCGAACAGGCGGTCATAAGAAAACCACCTAGTCGGAGAGTTTGGCCGATAGCCAAAGCTCCCTCAGCGATAGTGGCGTCTTTAAAGACGGGATGAGACATCCTTCCTTGTGGCGACGGCACAGCGGAACTCTCAATGAAAGCACCAATGTCGGTGTCAAAACCGGCGGATCTCGGGTAGGGGGTCCCGAACTGTGCGTCTAGGCCGGATGGTAACAGGAGGCAAGGGACACGAAGTTTTACCTAGGTTCGGGCCCTCTTGATGGAGGTAAAACCCTACGTCCTGCTTGATTGATATTGATGATATGGGTGTTACAAGAGTAGATCTACCATGAGATCAGAGAGGCTAAACCCTAGAAGCTAGCCTACGGTATGATTGTATGTTGTGATTGTTGTCCTACGGACTAAAGCCCTCTGGTTTATATAGACACCAGAGAGGGTTAGGGTTACACAAGGTCGGTTACAAAGGAGGAGATATCCATATACGTATTGCCTAGCTTGCCTTCCACGCCGAGTAGAGTCCCATCCGGACACGAGACGAAGTCTTCAATCTTGTATCTTCATAGTCTATCAGTCCGGCCCATGGAGATAGCCCGGCTGTCCGGAGACCCCCTAATCTAGGACTCCCTCATCGATCTTCGTCATGCTTTCGGGTTCATTATCACCTACTTCGAGCACCACTGCTGCGCTCCTTCTCTATCCGCCGCTGCCTCCTTAGGCCGCTCCTGCTCTTCTTTCGCGGCTCCACGGCGACTACCTCGACACCGGCGACCCTCGAATCGACACCGACCATGGCGTTCTTCGCGCGGCTACCTCGACTACGGCTACACCACCTACGCTCTCGGGTACCTCGACAAACGACCCAAAGGGCTACCGCCATGCTTGAGCAACCTCATCGGTTTCCACTCCAGCCACGACTCCGAGATGCATCAACCGCTACGACTGTGGGGGGTGTCCATCGGCTTGCCTTCGGATTCTTCTCCAGTCTCACCGTCTGCGTCGCTACCCTTGTGACTGCGGGGGGATGTTGAGTATCATTGTTATTATGGAAACATAGGATAGCGTAGGATTTATTCCACCTTGCCTTGTACTCCAAGACGACCTTGTACTCCTATATATATGCCCACGAGGTTCAAGCAATACAACAACTATTCCACCAAACCCCTCTCTCCCTTCTAACTCTTAGAAACAAATTATATAGGATTCAATCATAAGGATTCCCGGCAGGTCCAGCTCACGACATCACAATCGATAGCGACCACCGCCCAAAGACGAGGCTCCTTGGACGATTTATCAAGCTATAAGACCCAACCTTTTTGGGGGCCCCGAATATAATCTTGTGTCGCTTCATGAGGACACAATAGGGGACATTCCTCAACTTAACACAGACGAAAACAAGATTTTGTCTGCTTTGTTTATTGAGAAAGAGGTGTTTGACACAACAAACAAATAAAACAGAATAAGGCTCTTGGACCTGATGGATTTCCAGCAGGGTTTTACAAGAGATGTCGGCATATCATTAAGGGAGATCTTATGCCTACGTTCCATCACTTATTCAACGGACATTTACAACTTTTTCACCTAAACTTTGGAACAATAACGTTGTTGCCAAAGAAGGAGTAGGTTGTGTGCATTGAGCAGTTTAGGCCGATATGTCTGGTTAATGTGAGTTTCAAAATCTTCACCAAGGTTGGCATGAATAAGTTGACACGGATTGCCCATTTGATGGTGCAACCAACTCAGACTGCCTTCATACCAGGGAGACACATCCTAGAAGGGGTTGTTGTCTTACATGAAACTCTTTACGTAATCCATTCAAAGAAACTGGATGGCATTATCTTCAAAATGGATTTCAAGAACACGCATGATAAGGTCAAATGGCCCTTTCTCCAGCAGACCTTACGCATGAAGATGTTCGATGAGGCCTAGAGGAAACAGGTGGACTCCTTCATTCAAAAAGGTAGTGTTGGGATTAAGGTGAATGCTGACATAGTTCATTATTCTGGATGCATAAGGGCTTAAAACAAGGAGACCCGATGTCTTCTGTTCTATTCAACATAGTTGTGGATATGTTGGCAGTTCTTATCGGTCGGGCTAAAGAGAATGGCCAAGCAAGAGGACTAGTTCTGCATCTTGCGGATGGGGGAGTGCCCATACTACAATACGCGGATGACACAATTTTTTTAATGGAACATGATACCGCAAAAGCTAGAAATATGAATCTACTGCTTTGCTTATTTGAACAATTGTCGGGACTAAAAATTAACTTTAACAAGAGAGAATTGTTCTGTTTTGGGAGGGCCAAAGAGAAACAAGATGCATATAGACAATTTTTCGGATGTGAAATGGGCTCCCTACCTTCAGTTACCTAGGGATACCAATTCATCATCGCAAATTGTCGAATAAGGAGTGTACGTGCATTGAAGATCGGTTTGAAAAAAGACTAAGCTATTGGAAGGGCAAGCTCATGTCTTATGGGGGCCGACTTGTGTTGATAAACTCAGTTCTGACTAGTTTTCCAATGTTCCTTTTATCTTTTTTTGAAGTACCAGTAGGGGTACGAAAAAGACTAGACTTTTATCGATCTCGCTTTTTCTGGCAATGTGATGAAGTTAAGACCAAATACAGATTGACTAGATGGGATATAATTTACTGACCCAAAGAGCAAGGTGGGTTAGATTGAGTAGATGGGATATGATTTGCAGACCCAAAAGACCAAAGTGTTGGGAACGCAGTAATTTCAAAAATTTCCTACGCACACACAAGATCATGGTGATGCATAGCAACGACAGGGGAGAGTTTTGTCCATGTACCCTCGTAGATCGTAAGTGGAAGCGTTATGAGAACACGGTTGATGTAGTCGTACGTCTTCATGATCCGACCGATCCAAGTACCGAACGTATGGCACCTCCGAGTTCAGCACACGTTCAGCTCGGTGACGTCCCACGAACTTTGATCCAGCAGAGCTTCGAGGGAGAGTTCCGTCAGCACGACGGTGACAGTGATGATGATGCTACAGACGCAGGGCTTCGCCTAAGCACCACTACGATATGACCAAGGTGGATTATGGTGGAGGGGGGCACCGCACACGGCTAAAGATCAACTGATCAACTTGTGTGTTCTAGCGTGCCCCCTGCCCTCGTATATAAAAGAGCAAGGGGGGAGGCCGGCCGGCCCTCCTAGGGCGCGCCAAGAGGAGGAGTCCTCCTCCTAGTAGGAGTAGGACTCCCCTTTCCTACTCCTACTAGGAGGAGGAAAGGAAGGGGGAAGGGGAGAAGGAAGGAGAGGGAGGAAAGGAGGAAAGGGGGGTCGGCCCCCTAGTCCAATTCGGTTTGGGCTAGGGGGGCTGCGCGCCCTGCCTCCTCTCTTTCACCACTTGGCCCATGAGGCCCAAAACTTCCTCCCTGTATTCCCGTAACTCCTGGTACTCTAAAAAATACCTGAATCACTCGGAACCTTTCCGGTGTCCGAATATAGTCGTCCAATATATCGATCTTTACGCCTCGACCATTTCAAGACTCCTCGTCATGTCCCCGATCTCATCCGGGACTCCGAACTACCTTCGGTACATCAAATCACATAAACTCATAATACCGATCGTCACAGAACTTTAAGGGTGCGGACCCTGCGGGTTCGAGAACTATGTAGACATGACCGAGACATGTCTATGGTCAATAACCAATAGCGGAACCTGGATGCTCATATTGGTTCCTACATATTCTACAAAGATCTTTATTGGTCAAACCACATAATAATATACGTTGTTCCCTTTGTCATCGGTATGTTACTTGCCCGAGATTCGATCGTCGGTATCTCAATACATAGTTCAATCTCGTTACCGGCAAGTCTCTTTACTCGTTCTGTAATGCACTATCCCACGACTAACTCATTACTTGCATTGCATGCAAGGCTTATAGTGATGTGCATTACCGAGAGGGCCCAGAGATACCTCTCCGACAATCTGAGTGACAAATCCTAATCTCGATCTATGCGAACTCAACAAGTACCACCGGAGACACCTGTAGAGCACCTTTATAATCACCCAGTTATGTTGAAACGTTTGGTAGCACACAAAGTGTTCCTCCGGTAATCGGGAGTTGCATAATCTCATAGTCATAGGAACATGTATAAGTCATGAAGAAAGCAATAGCAGTAAACTAAAACGACCAAGTGCTAAGCTAATGGAATGGGTCAAGTCAATCACATCATTCTCCTAATGATGTGATCTCATTTATCAAATGACAACTCATGTCTATGGTTAGGAAACATAACCATCTTTGATCAACGAGCTAGTCAAGTAGAGGCATACTAGTGACACTTTGTTTGTCTATGTATTCACACATGTACTAAGTTTCCGGTTAATACAATTCGAGCATGAATAATACACATTTATCATGATATAAGGAAATATAAATAACAACTTTATTATTGCCTCTAGGGCATATTTCCTCCAGTCTCCCACTTGCACTAGAGTCAATAATCTAGTTCACATCTTTATGTGATTAGTTCACATCTCCATGTGACAAATACCCAAAGGGTGTACTAGAGTCAATAATCTAGTTCACATCGCTATGTGATTAACACCCAAAGAGTGATCATGTTTTGCTTGTGAGAGAAGTTTAGTCTACGGGTCTGCAACATTCAAATCCGTATGTATTTCGCAAATTTCTATGTCTACAATGCTCTGCACGGAGCTACTCTAGCTAATTGCTCCCACTTTCAATATGTATCTAGACTGAGACTTATAGTCATCTAGATCGATGTAAAAAGCTTGCATCGACGTAACTCTTTATGACGAACTCTTTTATCACCTCCATAACCGAGAAATATTTCCTTAGTCCTCTAATGATAATTTTGACCGTTGTCCAGTGATCTACTCCTAGATCACTATTGTACTCCCTTGCTAGAATCATGCTAAGGTATACAATAGGACTAGTAAATAGCATAGCATACTTTATAGAACCTATGACTGAGGCATAGGGAATGACTTTTCATTCTCTTTCTATTTTCTGCCGTGGTCGGGTTTTGAGTCTTTACTCAACTTCGCACCTTGCAACACAGGCAAGAACTCCTTTGATTGTTCCATTTTGAACCACTTCAAAATCTTGTCAAGGTATGTACTCATTTGAAACAAACTTATCAAGCATATTGATCTATCTCTATAGATCTTGATGCTCAATGTGTAAGCAGCTTCATCGATGTCTTTCTTTGAAAAACTATTTTCAAAGACTCCTTTATGCTTTCCAGAAAATTCTACATTATTTTAGATCAACAATATGTCATTGACATATATTTATCAGAAATGATGTAGTGCTCCCACTCACTTTCTTGTAAATACAGGCTTCATCGCAATTTTGTATAAAACTATATGCTTTGATCACTTTATCAAAGCATATATTCCAACTCCGAGATGCTTGCACCAGTCCATAGATGGATCGCTGGAGCTTGCTCACTTTGTTAGCACCTTTAGGATCAACAAAACCTTCTGGTTGCATCATATACAACTCTTTTTTAAGAAATCCATTAAAGAATACAGTCTTGACATCCATTTGCCAAATTTCATAAAATGCGGCAATTTCTAACATGATTTAGACAGACTTTTAAGCATCAATATGAGTGAGAAAATCTCATCGTAGGCAACACCTTGAATTTGTCGAAAACATTTTTGCGACAATTTGAGCTTTGTAGATAGTAACACTACTATCAGCGTCCGTCTTCCTCTTGAAGATCCATTTATTCTTAATGACTCACCGATCATCGAGCAAGTCAATCAAAGTCCATACTTTGTTCTCATACATGGATCTCATCTCAGATTTCATGGCCTCAAGCCATTTCGCGGAATCTGGGCTTATCATCGCTTCCTCATAGTTCGTAGGTTCGTCATGGTCTAGTGACATGACTTCCAGAAAGGATTATCGTACCACTCTGGTGCGGACCATACTCTGGTTGTCCTACGAGGTTCGGTAGTAACTTGATCTGAAGTTTCATGATCATCATCATTAGCTTCCTCACTAATTGGTGTAGAGATCACTAGAACTGATTTCTGTGATGAACTACTTTCCAATTCGGGAGAAGGTACAATTAACTTATCAAGTTCTACATTCCTCCCACTCACTTATTTCTAGAGAAACTTCTTCTCTAGAAAGGATCCACTCTTAGTAACAAAGATATTGTCTTTCGGATCTGTGATAGAAGGTCTACCCAACAGTTTCTTTTGGATATCCTATGAAGACACACTTTTTTGATTTAGGTTTGTGCTTATCTGGCTGAAACTTTTTCACATAAGCATCACAACCCCAAACTTTAAGAAATGACAGCTTTGGTTTCTTGCCAAACCATAGTTCATGCGGTGTCATCTCAACAGATTAGACGGTGCCCTTTATAATGTGAATATAGCTGTGCTACCTCTTGAGCACTGCGTTGGTTTTCCCTTGAAGAGGAAAGGGTGATGCAGCAAAGTAGCATAAGTATTTCCCTCAGTTTTTGAGAACCAAGGTATCAATCCAGTAGGAGATCACGCTCAAGTCCCACACACCTACACAAACAAATAAGAACCTCGCAACCAACGTGATAAAGGGGTTGTCAAGCCCTTCACGGTCACTTACGAGAGTGAGATCTGATAGATATGATAAGATAATATTTTTGGTATTTTTATGATAAAGATGCAAAGTAAAATAAAAGGAAAAAGAAATAACTAAGTATTTGAAGATTAATATGATGGAAGATAGACCCGGGGGCCATAGGTTTCACTAGTGGCTTCTCTCAAGAGCATAAGTATTACTGTGGGTAAACGAATTATAGTCGAGCAATTGATAGAATTGAGCATAGTTATGAGAATATCTAGGTATGATCATGTATATAGGAATCACGTCCGCGACAAGTAGACCGAAACGATTCTGCATCTACTACTATTACTCCACACATCGACCGCTATCCAGCATGCATCTAGAGTATTAAGTTCATAAGAACAGAGTAATGCTTTAAGGAAGATGACATGATGTAGAGGGATAAACTCATGCAATATGATATAAACCCCATCTTTTTATCCTCAATGGCAACAATACAATACATGTCGGTTCCCTTTCTGTCACTCAGATCGAGCACCGCAAGATTGAACCCAAAGCTAAGCACTTCTCCCATTGCAAGAAAGATCAATCTAGTAGGCCAAACCAAACTGATAATTCGAAGTGACTTGCAAAGATAAACCAATCATACATAAAAGAATTCAGAGGAGAATCAAATATTGTTCATAGATAATCTAGATCATAAACCCACAATTCATCGGAAATCGACAAACACACCGCAAAAGAAGATTACATCGAATAGATCTCCAAGAAGATCGAGGAGAACTTTGTATTGAGATCCAAAGAGAGAGAAGAAGCCATCTAGCTAACAACTATGGACCCGTAGGTCTGAAGTAAGCTACTCACACATCACTGGAGAGGCCATGGAGTTGATGTAGAGGCCCTCCGTGATCAATGCCCCCTCCGACGGAGCTCCAGAAAAGGCCCCAAGATGGGATCTCTCGGGTACAGAAGGTTGCGGCGGTGGAATTAGGTTTTCGTGGTACTCCTGAATGTTTGGGGGGTACGTGGACTTATATAGGAGGAAGAAGTACGTCGGTGGAGCAACAGAAGGCCCACGAGGGTGGAGGGCGCGCCCAGGGGGGTAGGCGCGCCCCCTGCCTCGTGGCTTCCTCCTTTGTTTCTTGACGCCCACTCCAAGTCTCCTGGATCACGTTTGTTGAGAAAATCACGTTCCTGAAGGTTTAATTCCGTTTGGACTCCGTTTGATATTCCTTTTCTTCGAAACCCTAAAATAGGCAAAAAAAACAACAATTTGGGCTGGACCTCCGGTTAGTAGGTTAGCCCCAAAAATTATATAAAAGTGTAAAATAAAGCCCATTAGCATCCAAAATAGATAATATAATAGCATGGAGCAATCAAGAATTATAGATACGTTGGAGACGTATCAAGCATCCCCAAGCTTAATTCTTGCTCGTCCTCGAGTAGGTAAATGATAAAAGAAGAATTTTTGATGTGGAATGCTTTCTAACATATTTCTCAATGTAATTTTTCTTTATTGTAGCATGAATGTTCAGATCCGAAAGATTCAAGATAAAAGTTAATATTAACATAAAAATAATAATACTTCAAGCATACTAACTAAGCAATTATGTCTTTTCAAAATAACATGGCCAAAGAAAGTTATCCCTACAAAATCATATAGTCTGACTATGCTCTATCTTCACCACACAAAATATTTAAATCATGCACAACCCCAATGACAAGCCAAGCAATTATTTCATACTTTTGATGTTCTCAAACTTTTTCAACCTTCACGCAATATATGAGCATGAGCCATGGATATATCACTATATGTGGAATAGAATGGTGGTTGTGGAGAAGACAAAAAGGAGAAGATAGTCTCACATCAACTAGGCGTATCAACGGGCTATGGAGATGCCCATTAATAGATATCAATGTGAGTGAGTAGGGACTGCCATGCAACGGATGCACTAGAGCTATAAGTATATAAAAGCTCAACAAAAGAAACTAAGTGGGTGTGCATCCAACTTGCTTGCTCATGAAGACCTAGGGCATTTTGAGGAAGCCCATCATTGGAATATACAAGACAAGTTCTATAATGAAAATTTTCCACTAGTATATGAAAGTGATAACATAGGAGACTCTTTATCATGAATATCATGGTGCTACTTTGAAGCACAAGTGTGGAAAAGGATATTAGCATTGTCCCTTCTCTCTTTTTCTCTTTTTTTTAATTTGGGCCTTCTTTCTCTTTTTCTCTTTTTTGGCCTATTTTCTCTTCTTTTTTTTGTCTGGAGTCTCATCCCAACTTGTGGGGAAATCATAGTCTCCATCATCCTTTACCCGCTTGGGACAATGCTCTAATAATGATGATCATCACACTTTATTCACTTACAACTCAAGGATTACAACTCAATACTTAGAACAAAATATGACTCTATGTGAATGCCTCCGGCGGTGTACCGGGATGTGCAATGATGCATGAGTGACATGTATGAAGAATTATGAATGGTGGCTTTGCCACAAATATGATGTAAACTACATGATTATGCAAGCAATATGACAATGATGAAGCGTGTCATAATAACGGAACGGTGGAAAGTTGCATGGAAATATATCTCGGTATGGCTATGGAAATTCCATAATAGGTAGGTACGGTGGCTGTTTTGAGGAAGGTATATGGTGGGTTTATGGTATCGCTGAAAGTTGCGCGATACTAGAGAGGCTAGCAATGGTGGAAGGGTGAGAGTGCGTATAATCCATGGAATCAACATTAGTCATAAAGAACTCACATACTTATTGCAAAAATCTATTAGTTATCGAAACAAAGTATTACACGCATGCTCCTAGGGGGATAGATTGGTAGGAAAAGACCATCGCTCGTCCCCGACCGCCACTCATAAGAAAGACAATCATCGTCCCCGACCGCCACTCATAAGAAAGACAATCAATAAATAAATCATGCTCCGACTTAATCACATAACGGTTCACCATACGTGCATGCTACGGGAATCACAAACTTCAACACAAGTATTTCTCAAATTCACAACTACTCAACTAGCATGACTCTAATATCACCATCTCCATATCTCAAAACAATTATCAAGTATCAAACTTCTCATAGTATTCAATGCACGTCTATGAAAGTTTTTATATTAAAGCAAATTTCCATGTTGTTCTAAAGGACTCTCAAAATAATATAAGTGAAGCACGATAGAACAATAGTTTCTATAAAACAAATTCACCACCGTGCTCTAAAAGATATAAGTGAAGCACTAGAGCAAAAACTATATAGCTCAAAAGATATAAGTGAAGCACATAGAGTATTCTAATAAATTTCAAATCATGTGAGTCTCTCTCAAAGGGTGTGTACAGACAGAATGATTGTGGTAAACTAAAAAGCAAAGACTCAAATCATACAAGACGCTCCAAGCAAAACACATATCATGTGATGAATAAAAATATAGCTCCAAGTAAAGTTACCGATAGACGAAGACGAAAGAGGGGCTGCCTTCCGGGGCATCCCCAAGATTAGGCTTTTTGGTGTCCTTGAATTTTACCTTGGGGTACCATGAGCATTCCCAAGCTTAGGCTCTTTCCACTCTTTGTTCCTTAATCCATCAAATCTTTACCCAAAACTTGAAAACTTCACAACACAAAACTCAAAATAGAAAATCTCGCGAGCTCCGTTAGCGAAAGAAAACAAAACACCACTTCAAAGTACTGTAATGAACTCATTCTTTATTTATATTGGTGTTAAACCTACTGTATTCTAACTTATTTATGGTTTATAAACTCTTTTACTAGCCATAGATTCATCAAAATAAGCAAACAACACACGAAAACAGGATCTGTCAAAAATAGAACAGTCTGTAGTAATATGTATCTAACGCAACTTCTGGAACCCCAAAAATTCTAAAATAAATTGCTGAACGTGAGGAATTTATCTGTTAATCATCTGCAAAAAGAATTAACTAAATAGCACCTTCCAGATAAAAATGGCAGAAATTCTCGTGAGCGCTAAAGTTTCTGTTTTGTACAGAAAGATCAAAAAGACTTTCCTTAAGTCTTCCCAACGGTTCTACTTGGCACAAACACTAATTAAACACAAAAAACACAACCAAAACAGAGGCTAGATAAATTATTTATTACTAAACAGGAGCAAAAAGCAAGGAATAAAAATAAAATTGGGTTGTATCCCAACAAGCGCTATCGTTTAACGCCCCTAGCTAGGCATAAAAGCGAAGATAGATCTAGGTATTGCCATCTTTGGTTTTAGGGAAGAAAAGAGCAAACTTATTATATATGGCATTGATCTTTCTATTTTGATAAAGCACATGATTGTTAATGGTAGAAGAAAGATTAAGCATTTTACGAAAATTTGCATCTAAGCTAGCTTTCATCTCTTTGATAGTTTCGTTTTGGTAGGAGAGTAAAAGAGATGTGGATTCAACCTTCTCATTCATGGGGTGCCCAAATATGGTTTTCATTTTTTCATAAGTATCTACGGCATCCCCTTCAAGAAAACCTTATTCAAAAATAGAATCTAGGACATGCTTAAACGAAGAAGGTAGGGCAACACAAAAGCTTTTTAAGTAAATTTCAATTTGGTATTGGGGCACATAGCTGGCCCGGATCCTTAATAGTCTATCCCGAGCATCTTTCAAAGATTCATCGAGTAAATAACAAAAAATTCCGGAATCATCTTCGTCAAAATTATTAAGATTCTCATTGATAACTTCAGTAGGTCTTTCCATAGCATCATTTTTATGAGTTTAGAGAGAATAGAAGGATTGTCAAAAGTACTAAAACTCGGGAGAGAACCCCCAACCCTTTTTGATTCCGACATGGCGAAAGAAAGGAGAGCGGAAAAGAGATGACGAATAAGTCGGCAAGGGTGAAGTGGGGGAGAGGAAAACGAGAGGCAAATGGCAAATAATGTAGTGCGAGGGATAGGGTTTGTGATGGGTACTTGGTATGTCTTGACTTAGCAATGACACCTGAAATGACTCGTTGTTGGGAGTCAAATCTTGACTTGACTTGGCGCGAATCTCCCTGGCAACGATGCCAGAAATCCTTCTTGCTATCTCTTGAGCACTGTGTTGGTTTTCCCTTGATGAGGAAAGGGTGATGCAGCAAAGTAGCGTAAGTATTTCCCTCAGTTTTTGAGAACCAAGGTATCAATCCAGTAGGAGATCACGCTCAAGTCCCACACACCTACACAAACAAATAAGAACCTCGCAACCAATGTGGTAAAGGGGTTGCCAAGCCCTTCACGGTCACTTACGAGAGTGAGATCTGATAGATATGATAAGATAATATTTTTGGTATTTTTATGATAAAGATGCAAAGTAAAATAAAAGGCAAAAGAAATAACTAAGTATTGGAAGATTAATATGATGGAAGATAGACCCGGGGGCCATAGGTTTCACTAGTTGCTTCTCTCAAGAGCATAAGTATTACTGTGGGTAAACGAATTACTGTCGAGCAATTGATAGAATTGAGCATAGTTATGAGAATATCTAGGTATGATCATGTATATAGGAATCACGTCCGCGACAAGTAGACCGAAACGATTCTGCATCTACTACTATTACTTCACACATCGACCGCTATCCAGCATGCATCTAGAGTATTAAGTTCATAAGAACAGAGTAATGCTTTAAGGAAGATGACATGATGTAGAGGGATAAACTCATGCAATATGATATAAACCCCATTTTTTTACCCTCAATGGCAACAATACAATACGTGTCGGTTCCCTTTCTGTCACTCGGATCGAGCACCGCAAGATTGAACCCAAAGCTAAGCACTTCTCCCATTGTAAGAAAGATCAATCTAGTAGGCCAAACCAAACTGATAATTCGAAGTGACTTGTAAAGATAAACCAATCATACATAAAAGATTTCAGAGGAGAATCAAATATTGTTCATAGATAATCTGGATCATAAACCCATAATTCATCGGATCTCGACAAACACACCGCAAAAGAAGATTACATCGAATAGATCTCCAAGAAGATCGAGGAGAACTTTGTATTGAGATCCAAAGAGAGAGAAGAAGCCATCTAGCTAATAACTATGGACCCGTAGGTGTGAAGTAAGCTACTTACACATCACCGGAGAGGCCATGGAGTTGATGTAGAGGCCCTCCATGATCAATGCCCCCTTCGGCGGAGCTCCGAAAAAGGCCCCAAGATGGGATCTCTCGGGTACAGAAGGTTGCGGCGGTGGAATTAGGTTTTCGTGGTGCTCCTGGATATTTGGGGGGGGGGGGGTACGTGGACTTATATAGGAGGAAGAAGTACGTCGGTGGAGCAACGGAGGGCCCACGAGGGTGGAGGGCGCCCCCCCCCCACCCCGTGGCTTCCTCCTTTGTTTCTTGACGCCCACTCCAAGTCTCCTGGATCAAGTTTGTTGAGAAAATCATGTTCCCGAAGGTTTTATTCCGTTTGGACTCCAATGGGATTTGGCCTTATTCTTATTCCGATGGCAACAAAAAATCTTCATCGCATATGGTTTTTTCCTAGTATTTTACTCTTAAGTATAGCTATGGTATTCTAAGTTCAACTGTCTATTCAACAAAAAAATGGAAGTTCGATCTATCAATATTTGTGGTCTTGGACCGTCAATAATGATTTTTCTTTAGAATTTGGATACTTGATTGACCCACTTACTTCTATTATGTTAGTACTAATTACTACTGTAGGAATCCTGGTTCTTATTTATAGTGATGGTTATATGTCTCTCGATTCCGCTCAACCCCTCTTAAGCTACCACATAGATGCGTTGGCCTCGTGACTAAGTCCTGACACTAAGGACATCTACCGTGACAATTTCACGACAGTTGGCGCCCACCATGGGGCCTGCGCACGGTGGTGTTGAGTTCTTGGAGGAATTTCTCTCAAGGATTAAGAAGACCATGTTTAGCCAGATAAAGAAGAACCGGCGCTGAAGAATCGGGCAGGTTAACCCGCACTGGATAAGTCTCAGGTAGAAGATCGCGATCAAGAGATTATGGATCCGTGCACGCCGCCGCACATGACCCGTAAAGGCAGATTGGTTCTGGTGCGCTGCTGTAAAATTAAGCGTGATTGAGCTGTCTAAAGATTCACAGGAGTTCTGGTTTTCCATTGGATCGCTGATCCGGATAGCCGCCGCAAATTACAGGATATTTGACTGGTTGGTGTACTACTCGTTACCGGAATAAAAAAGGGTCCAGATTTTTTTTAGCATCAGTACAGACACAAGCGCTCATATACACGCGCATACACTCACCCCTATGAACGCACGCACGCACACCCTACACCTATGAGCACCTCCGAGAGACTGAGCCGGCATATCATCTTGAAATTTACGAAGTCACCGTAGGCGCCTCGTCGTTGAGGGGAACGTCTCCTCCCACTGAAAGCGCATCGCCGGAAATCCTGAAATAAATCCAGAAATAATGCGAGCACCAGGATTTGAACCCTGGTGGGTTGGGGATACCACTGTCCACCTAACCAACTCAACCACAGGTTGATTCGCAAAAAAGGGTCCAGATTGGACTAGCGTAAAAAGGGAGAAATCAATCTGTAGCAAAGATTCCCCATGGGAAAGGGCTCTGGGCCCAAGGAAAAGAAAAAAAAAGACGTTGCCATGAGCTAGTAGTGCTACCACCTGATATATGGATTAGGCACGCAGACTCTCAATGCATGGATATTTGGACGTCGTACAGTGCAAATTTACTGTCTGGTCACAATTACACGCATCAACCACCCCGTCCAAATGACCGCACCCGAACAGAACAAAAGCAAGGACGCCTGCCTTCAGCCGCCACTGTGGTTTTTCCCCTCGTCAGTGGGTAAAAATGACAAATCTGACCCATGGAGAAAACTATTTTACAAACTGAACTGTGTTTGAAAAAGTTTCACCTAGCTGACCCTTTTATGTAGCGCCTGACATCTAGACGTTACACTACACTATGCAGCGCCTAACTCTCAGACGTTACACGTTTGGCTAATGTCGCACCTCAGACTGCCTAAAAAATGCTAAGTCGGTGTGCAACGCCTGAGAGTTAGGCGCTACACTATAACGTCTAGGCGTTGCACTACTAAACTTCGTTATGACATGCACCATGGTTAACATAGCGTATATGAATCTAGCTAGCCTACTTGCAGACACGTCGCTGTCACCCCATCCCCTAGCTCGTTTCAGTCCTTTGTTGTGGAGACGACAAGGATAGAGTAGCAAGTGCGTACGTGCCCTGCCCACGCGAGCCCGGCGAGGCTCCGCCCGGCCTGTCCCAATGCGACGGAAACACGTCGACGGCGCCTACTTCTAGTTTTGGAACGCATGCAAACTTACCCATGCATGCATCTGCGTATTTATACGCACTGCTCTGTGTTGTGCAGTGGTGCTGCTTCCGACAGAAGTTTGCTTGTTTACAGGGTGTCCACTAGTGCAACGCCTATATGCTAGGCGCTACACTGTATAGTGTAGCACCTAGCTCTCAGGCGTTGCACACTGACTTAGCATTTTTCAGGCAGTCTGAGGTGCGACACTGGCTAGGCGTGTAACGTCTGAGAGCTAGGCGCTGCACAGTGTAGTGTGACGCCTAGATGTCTGGCGTTACATAAAAGGGTCAGTTGGGTGAAATTTTTTCAAACACAGTTCAGTTTGTGAAATAGTTTCGTGCATAGGTTAGATTTGTCATTTTTGCCTCGTAAGTGTCACTTTAGACTTCACCAGCCCGTCGCTCGCATGATGACTGTTGCCGGTCTCTGTCCCATCGCCTCGGCCTCACCTTCCGTTGGATCGCCTCTGTTGCGCGTGTCGTCAAAATCGCCACCGTGGCTTCGCTTCCAGCGCGAGTGACCTGAGCTGCTGCCGCCTCAAGAGTCAAGACGCCGCCTGTGTCGCCATAAGCCGTCGTTTCCTCTGAAGCCCTGCCGCTATAATTTCGCCTTGCCACGGCGACTCTCTGCGCTATTTTAAGCCGCCACCGCCTTGTCCCTGCTGCCAGCAGCTACCGGCGCCGTGGTTCACCCTGTCATGGCCTGCCTTGAGCAGCCATCGGAAAGCCGCCCCGCACCTTTTTGGTCTTCCGACGCTGGAGTTGCCAGAGAGCCGGACTGATGCCATCTTTGTGTGACTCGCCACTCCGCCTCGTTTTGCCACAGATGAAGCCGCTCACTTTGGAGCTACTGCATTGACCCGTCGGCATGGCCCTGAGTCACCTATATCTGCTATTTTTGCTCCTCCGCCGGCTCACCGCGGATATGAGTCGCCGCCTCCGAGTTGTCTCGTTTTCAAGGGACTGTGGTGAAAAGTTATCTACGGATGCCCCCTTATAGATCATCGGTCATTCGAACAAATCAGGTGATATCCATCTAAGGTCCATTTTATTAGCATTATTTTTATCAAAGAACAATTACTTTGCCCTGTAATATTTTTACATAGGATAATTTTTTTATGTCATTATACCGCGGATACAGAGTGCATGCGCTAGCATTCATTCATGTCACGTGGCTCAACAGATATGCGTGCAAGTCACCGTTCCCGCGGTCTAGTCTGTGTCAACTCGTCAGGACCGCGCGAATTGCCCAATAAGCGAGCACAGGCAACCATCCCCCACAGTTCGGTTTACATCAACATACGGCCGACTCGTCCGTCCATGCCGACTTACAACGCTGGTGCCATCTCTCCCTGTCTGCATCGGCGTACAATGCCACGGTCGACTCATCTGTTGTCCGGGCGAATCAGGTGTTATCCCTCCTATGCATTTTATCAGCACATACTTTGTTTGAGAACAATTACTTTGATTTGTGGTATTTCTTCGCATGATCATTAGTTATTACAAAGGTGCCGCAAAGGGCGTACACCAAGTTATTTTTGCACTAAGCTTGTCTGTACCGTGCTGTTCGACGGATACGTACACAAGTCGCGGCCTCTACTACATCAGCACACACGAATAACTCCTATCCGCGCCGGCTTACACGCTGCTGCCGACTCTCCCCGTCCACACCGGGTTACAACGCCGCAGCCGATTCATCTGTCTGCTCGCATGGCCGACTTGCTCATGATTGATTTCAGCTTCATCGTGGTGATCATCAGCTCCGCGGTGGATATTTTCTGGCCTAACGTATCAGGTGAAATCCATCCATTATATTTTTATATTATATATTGGTTTTTTAAAAGAGCAATTACTCTGGCTTGCAAATTTTCCAATGTAGGACAAATTGTCTATTGCAAAAAATGATTATTATATCATTGAGCTAATGGATAACCCATGCCGGTTTATATCACGGTTAATATGGAGAATCTCAAGCCAACTCCTCGAGTCGTCTTGAGACTCGGGGGCTACAATAACATGACTCGGAAACTCCGGGTCATTAGAGGGAATGATAACCCGGTTCTGGAGGCTACTGCCATATTGATGAAAATTTAAAGGCCGTCAGAAAATTGCCGGTTCAAAATAAACATTCTGGTTTAAAATCCGGTTCAAGAGACATCTCTCTCCCGCAAAACTTTGAAGCTCTCAAATCCGGTTCAAACATTCGGCTCAAGGTAAATTTGTCTCTTACAAAACTTTGAAGCTCTCAATATCCAGTTTAAGAATTTCCGGTTCAAAAAGAATTAATCTCTCGCAAGTTCGAGTTTTCAGAAAAAATTACAAGGACCAAAAAGAGTTTGTTGCACAACACAACTCAAACATAGGCACCGGCGAGCACAACTCGGAAATATATCACTTGGGGGCTTCCGGCTTATTGAGCTAAGCTATGATTACCCTTTGATCCGGCTCATAGCCACAGTTACATGTCATTTGGGGGCTTCCTGTTCAAACATAGGTCGTATTCGAACCAAAGAGAACATAGTTGTCGTAACCCTTTTGATCGGTGCAAAGCCAAACTCACTAGGGGGCTTCTTGATCGTATCCGAATCATAGCTTAACCCCTTTTGGGTCCGACTTGGATCGTATTCGAATCAGGGTCGTTAAAAACCTCTCAAGATCATTTGGGGGCTTCCTATTCAAACATAGGTCATATTCGATCCAAAGAGAACATAGCTGTCGATACCCTCTTGATCGGTGCAACGCCAAAGCCAATGGGGGCTACATGATCGTATTCGAATCCTAACTTAACCCCTTTGGAACAGTTTATTGATCGTATTCGAATCAGAAACCTCGATTTTTTATTTGGTTTAAGTTTTTGCAAACAATCTTTTGGGTTTTGATACTTTTTGCTCATATCTGAAGCATATAAGTGTGGTTTCGTTGAAACCCGACTTGGCTTTGGACGATAAGTCGCCAACATGTGACAATCATCATATATTTTCAAGTATTGGCTTCTAAGGATTGGGTTATCACCCTTACTGCACAGATCATGTAAACCGGCAGTACAAATTAAATATCACAATGGTTATATGTGGGATATTATGATCCGCCCTGCGGTAAACCGCCAGGGGATCATGTGATTTACTTATCTGCAGGATAAGACTACATTTGAGTAGTTACCCGCCCTGGATTTTGACGTTAAGTCGCCAGGGCATATGTTGTTTAAACTCTGTGCAGGATTTCCAGAGCTATGACTTATATAAATGATTAAGTTCCAGCCCATCATCAAAGATTGAAATTGGTGTCTCAAAAGGGTTATCAATTCTTGATTTTCTCAAAGGCTATAAGCCACCGGGTTATAAAAATTCCGGCTTACAATGGAGGCATATTAAATCACCATCGGCCAAGAGCCGCCGGGTATTTAAACTCCGGATGTACTTGTCAACAGATAAGGTATGCAAAGTCGCTTTGGCGCAATGGCTATTATTTTATCAATGGATATGATTTATTCTACAATGGAAAGGATAGTCCCGAGTTGCTGCAGGCTTACAACCCAGCACTTGGGGGCTATCTTATTCAGTTTGAGATTATATCAAATATGCAAGTCCCATGTCACTGCCAGCATGCACCATGGCACTTGGGGGCTAATGCAAAGACAATTTTACTAGCCTTAATGAAGACCCGACTCATCACATCATAATGAGCCGGCCCTTGGGGGCTACCAATTGCTCCTGTCAACAATTCAAGGTACACAAGTTTTATTCCATTATACTGAAGGGTCCACTGCTCAGTTGGTAAAGCACAAAGCTCTTAACCTTGTGGACGTGGGTTCAAGCCCCATGATGGGGGTTACATCATATGATGTTCTTTTCAAAAGAAGTATATATAAATTCCCAGCTCAATATTATCTTACTGAGCTGGCCCTTGGGGGCTACACGTTGTTCTTCAAGTATATATAATCATATTTATAAAGTTCCTGCTCATTATTGCATAATGACCCGGCCCTTGGGGGCTACACTGGTTGTAGTTTTTTATGAGTATAAGGCAATTACAAGTCCCAGGTTGCTGCAAGCATGACAACCCGACACTTGGGGGCTACATATATGGAGTATTCAGTCTTTACTAGTGACTAAGATGAACAACATGGATTTTTTCAAAGTGGCAGTATTTATATTGAAGCAAGTCTTAAGTCATCACTTTGTTTCTGCTCAAGACTTGGGGGCTACAAGTAATATGGATATAAGGGAGAAAATCTTCAAATTCTCAGTTTTGAGTAAACAGATTGACCCGGCGTCACCAATAACTATGACCCGGTGTCGGCAACAGTTATGACCGGTGTTATCAATATTTACAAACCGGATATTTTGGCAATGATAAACCGGCAAGTTCTACAAGCCGGCTGAAAGTCAGATGAGTTTTTCAAGACCAATATTTTTAAGCCGACACTTTGGAAGCCGAATCAAGTGGATTATTTATTACAATATTTCTCTATAAGATACCAATGTCTGCAAATTGGCTCTGAAGCTGGCCTATCGACCCGGATTTCTCAAAAGAAGTATCTGGATTTTTGCATTGGCAAGGTTTGGACATATCTGTTAAAAGAGATTTGCTATAAGATCTTTGAGTATGCATCCAGGAGGAAATGACAAGGACCTAAAGATGATCAGGTGCCGGTTCAGGAAAATATTTTACCCAGAGTACAACCTATCAAGTTTGTTATTGTGTTTATTTTACAGGATCAGTTTAACATGGATAAATCCAAATTAAACTAGGGGCTAATGTCGGGGATATACCCCGCGGTATGACCCGGCCGGAATCATGACCCGGCCGAACTTGGCGACTCACCAGAGACCTGGCTGGAGCTTGGCGATTCACTAGTGATCCGCCCGGACATGGCGGTTTACATGTAACCCGCCTGGACATTATGACTCACTGGAGACACGGCGGGCGGATCAGACGGACGACAAGGCCCAAGGCCCAGCAGGCCGGCTTATACTCTGGTGGGCCGGCTTAAGAGGAAAGGGATGATGAATATTTCCTTTACGAGGAAGCAAGACCCGGACTTGTATTCAACTTGTGAGAAAGGATAGACTAGTCCTAGTCCTACTAGAACTCCACATGTAACCCGTCCCTTCAACATATATAAGGAGGGGCAGGGCTCCTCAAAGAGGGAGAGAAAAATAATCTTTAGGGCTAGACACAAAGAGCCGGCCTACCAGCGACTCCCTCATGATCATAATGAGACCTAGCCACAAATAGCATGTAGGGTTATTATCGGATGATGTTTCCCGGGGCCCGAAGTCGTCTAAACCCTTGTCTTGTGTTGCGTCTCTCGATTCCGCTCAACCCCTCTCAAGCTACCACATAGATGCGTTGGCCTCGCGACTAAGTCCTGACACTAAGGACATCTGCCGTGACAATTCCACGACGGTTTGATATTCCTTTTCTTTGAAACCCTAAAATAGGCAAAAAACAGCAATTTGGACTGGGCCTTCGGTTAGTAGGTTAGTCCCAAAAATGATATAAAAGTGTAAAATAAAGTCCATTAACATCCAAAATAGATAATATAATAGCATGGAGCAATCAAAAATTATAGATACGTTGGAGACGTATCAAGCTGTCTCTAATGCATAACCCCAAAACGATAGTGGCAAATCGGTAAGAGACATCATATATTGCACTATATCCAATAAAGTACGGTTATGACGTTCGGACACACCATTATATTGTGGTGTTCCAGGTGGCATGAATTTGTGAAACTATTCCACATTGTTTTAGTTGAAGACCAAACTCATAACTCAAATATTCGTCTCCGCGATCAGATCGTAGAAACTTTATTTTCTTGTTATGATGATTTTCCACTTCACTCTGAAATCTTTGAACTTTTCAAATGTTTCAGACTTATGTTTCATCAAGTAGATATACCCATATCTGTTCAAATCACATGTGAAGGTTAGAAAATAATGATACCCACCACGAGCCTCAACACTCATCGGAGTGCATACATTAGTATGTATTATTTCCAACAAGTTTGTTGCTCGCTCCATTATTCCGGAGAACGGAGTCTTAGTCATCTTGTCCATGAGGCATGGTTCGCAAGCTCAAGTGATTCATAATCAAGTGATTTCAAAAGCCCATCTGCATGGAGTTTCTTCATGCGCTTTACACCAATATGACCTAAACGGCAGTGCCACAAATAAGTTGTACTATCATTATTAACTTTGCATCTTTTGGCTTCCATATTATGAATATGTGTATCACTACGATCGAGATCCAACAAACCATTTTCATTGGGTGTATGACCACAGAAGGTTTTATTCATGTAAACAGAACAACAATTATTCTCTAATTTAAATGAATAACTGTATTGCAATAAACATGATCAAATCATATTCATGCTCAACGCAAACACCAAATAACACTTATTTAGGTTCAACAATCATCTCGAAAGTATAGGGAGTGTGCGATGATGATCATATCAATCTTGGAACTACTTCCAACACACATCGTCACTTCACCCTTAACTAGTTTCTGTTCATTTTGCAACTCCCGTTTCGAGTTACTACTCATAGCAACTGAACCACTATCAAATATCGAGGGGTTTGCTATAAACACTAGTAAAGTACACATCAATAACATGTATATCAAATATACCTTTGTTCACTATGCCATCCTTCTAATCCGCCAAGTATCTAGGGCAGTTCCACTTTTAGTGACCATTTCCTTTGCAGTAGTAGCACTCAGTTCCAGGCTTGGATCTAGCTTTGGGCTTCTTCATGGGAGCAGCAACTTGCTTGCTATTCTTCTTTGAAGTTCCCTTTCTTTCCCTTTGCCCTTTTCTTGAAACTAGTGGTCTTGTTAACCATCAACACTTGATACTATTTCTTGATTTCTACCTTCACCGATTTGAGCATCATGAAGAACTTGGGAATTAATTTCGTCATCCCTTGCATATTATAGTTCATCACGAAGTTCTAGTAACTTGGTGATAGTGACTAGAGAACTCTGTCAGTCATCTTTTTATCTGGAAGATTAACTCCCACTTGATTTAAGCGATTTTAGTACTCAGACAATCTGAGCACATGCTCACTGGTTGAGCTATTCTCCTCCATCTTGTAGGAAAAGTACTGCCAGAGGTCTCATACCTCTCGACACGACATGAGTATGAAATACCAATTTCAACTCTTAGAACATCTTATATGTTCCATGGCGTTCAAAACATTTTGAAGTCCCGGTTCTAAGCCGTAAAGCATGGTGCACTAAATTATTAAGTAGTCATCATACCGAGCTTTGTCAAACGTTCATAACATGTGCATCTGCTCCTGCAATAGGTCTGTCACCTAGCGGTGCATCAAGGACATAATTCTTCTCTGCAGCAATGAGGATAATCCTCAGATCATGGATCCAATCCGCATCATTGCTACTAACATCTTTTAACTTTATTTTCTCTAGGAACATATCAAAAATAAACGGGAAGCTATATCGCAAGCTATTGATCTACAACATTGATATGCAAATACTATCAGGACTAAGTTCATGATAAATTAAAGTTTAATTTAATCATATTACTTAAGAACTCCCACTTAGATAGACATCACTCTAATCATCTAAGTGATCACGTGATCCATATCAACTAAACCATGTCCGATCATCACGTGAGATGGAGTAGTTTTCAATGGTGAACATCACTATGTTGATCATATCTACTATATGATTCATGCTCGACCTTTCGGTCCCAGTGTTCCGAGGCCATATCTGCATATGCTAGGCTCGTCAAGTTTAACCCGAGTATTCTACGTGTGCAAAACTGTCTTGCACCCGTTGTAGATGAACATTGAGCTTATCACACCCGATCATCACGTGGTGTCTCAGCACGACGAACTTTGGCAACAGTGCATACTCAGGGAGAACACTTTTACCTTGAAATTTAGTGAGAGATCATCTTATAAAGCTACCGTCCAACTAAGCAAAATAAGATGAATAAAAGATAAACATCACACGCAATCAAAATATGTGACATGGTATGGCCATCATCATCTTGTGCTTTTGATCTCCATCTCCAAAGTACTGTCATGATCTTTATTGTTACCGGCATGACACCATGATCTCCATCATCTTGATCTCTATCAACGTGTCGGCACACGGTTGTCTCGCCAACTATTGCTCTTGCAACTATTGCTATCGCATAGCAATAAAGTAAAGCAATTATTTGGCACTTGCATCTTATTCAATAAAGAGACAACCATAAGGCTCCCGTCAGTTGCCGATAACTTCAACAAAACATGATCATCTCATACAACAACTTATATCTCATCACGTATTGACCATATCACAACACAACATGCCCTGCAAAAACAAGTTAGACGTCCTCTACTTTGTTGTTGCAAGTTTTACGTGGCTGCTATGGGCTGAGCAAGAACCGTTCTTACCTACGCATCAAAAACCACAACTCGGTATAGTGATTGCTTTTTGATCTTCAGAAAGAACCCTGTTCATTGAATCCGATTCAACTAAAGCCGGAGAAACAGACACCCACTAGTTATCTGTGTGCGAAGCACGTCGGTAGAACCAGTCTCGCATAAGCGTACGCGTAATGTAGGTCTGGGCCGCTTCATCCAACAATGCCGCTGAATCAAGAATCAACTAGTGACAGCAAGCAATATGTATATACCCACGCCCACAACTCCTTTGTGTTCTACTCGTGCATATGACATCTACGCATAAACCTGGCTCGGATGCCACTGTTGGGAACGCAATAATTTAAAAAATTTCCTATGCACACGCAAGATCATGGTGATGCATAGCAACGAGAGGGGAGAGTTTCGTCCACGTACCCTCGTAGACCGTAAGCGGAAGCGTTATGAGAACGCGGTTGATGTAGTCGTACGTCTTCACAATTCGACCGATCCAAGTACCAAACATACGACACCTCCGAGTTCAGCACACGTTCAGCTCGGTGATGTCCCACGAACTCCGATCCAGCAGAGCTTCGAGGGAGAGTTCTGTCAGCACGACGGCGTGATGACGGTGATGATGATGCTACCGTCGCAGGGCTTCGCCTAAGCACCGCTACGATATGACCGAGGTGGATTATGGTGGAGGGGGGCACCACACATGGCTAAAAGATCAACTAATCAACTTGTGTGTTCTATGGTGCCACTGCCCCTGTATATAAAGGAGCAAGGGGGAGGCCGGCCGACCCTCCTAGGGCGCGCCAAGAGGAAGAGTCCTCCTCCTAGTAGGAGTAGGACTCCCCTTTCCTACTCCTACTAGGAGGAGGAAAGGAAGGGGGAAGGGGGAAGGGGAGAAGGAAGGAGAGGGAGGAAAGGAGGAAAGGGGGGCCGCGTGCCCTGCCTCCTTTCTTCCACCACTTGGCCCATGAGGCCCAAAACTTCTTCCCCGTATTCCCGTAACTCCCCGGTACTCCGAAAAATATCCGAATCACTCGGAACCTTTCTGATGTCCGAATATAGTCGTCCAATATATCGATCTTTACTTCTTGATCATTTCGAGACTCCCCGTCATGTCCCCAATCTCATCCGGGACTCCGAACTACCTTCGGTACATCAAATCACATAAACTCATAATACCGATCGTCACAGAACTTTAAGCGTGCGGACCCTACGGGTTCGAGAACTATGTAGACATGACCGAGATATGTCTCTGGTTAATAACCAATAGGGGAACCTGGATGCTCATATTTGTTCCTACATATTCTACGAAGATCTTTATCGGTCAAACCGCATAACAATATACGTCGTTCCCTTTGTCATCGGTATGTTACTTGCCCGAGATTCGATCGTCGGTATCTCAATACCTAGTTCAATCTCGTTACTGGCAAGTCTCTTTACTTGTTCTGTAATGCACTATCCCACAACTAACTCATTAGTTGCATTGCTTGCAAGTCTTATAGTGATGTGCATTACCGAGGGGGCCCAGAGATACCTCTCCGACAATCGGAGTGACAAATCCTAATCTCGATCTATGCCAACTCAACAAGTACCATCGGAGACACCTGTAGAGAACCTTTATAATTACCCAGTTACGTTGTTACGTTTGGTAGCACACAAAGTATTCCTCCGGTAATCGGGAATTGCATAATTTCATAGTCATAGGAACATGTATAAGTCATGAAGAAAACAATAGCAGTAAACTAAAACGATCAAGTGCTATGCTAACGGAATGGGTCAAATCAATCACATCATTCTCCTAATGATGTGATCCCATTTATCAAATGACAACTCATGTCTATGGTTAGGAAACATATTCACCTTTGATCAACGAGCTAGTCAAGTAGAGGCATACTAGTGACACTTTGTTTGTCTATGTATTCACACATGTACTAAGTTTCCGGTTAATACAATTCTAGCATGAATAATAAACATTTATCATGATATAGGAAATATAAATAACAACTTTATTATTGCCTCTAGGGCATATTTCCTTCACAAAGTGGGTTAGGGGTCGAGAACTTAGAAGTTAAAATGGATGCTTACTTAACAAATGGCTATTTCGGTTGTCTATTGAGACTGAGGGTACGCGGGTACAAATTTTGTGTAACAAGTACCTACAATCTAAGACATTGGCCCAGGTTACCGCTAGACCTAATGATTCGCCGTTTTGGAAGGGGTTAATGAGGATGAAAGAAACCTTTTTTCAGAGGGTAAAATTTATCATTGGTAATGGTAACACGACTAGATTCTGGGAAGATGCATGGTTAGGGGAGATGCATTTAGCCTTGCAATATCCCACTTTATATAATATCGTACAACATAAGGAAGCTTATGTCGCTATAGTATTACAAATGGTCCCTCTTAATATCCAATTCATGAGGTCTCTGGTGGGGGAACGTTGGAACTCGTGGCTGCACTTGGTGCATAGGTTGATGGATGTTTAACTTTCAGACAATTCAGTGAAAATTATCTAGGAATGATAGTTTCACGGTGAAATCTATGTACTTGGATCTAATTGACTCTGGGCCAATCTCGAGATCACTTTATATCTGCAAGATTAAAGTTCCTCTTAGAATTAAATTTTTCACATGGTTTGTCCACAAGGAAGTGATTTAAACCAAGGATAACTTGCTAAAGCGATGATGGGTGGGTAGTTCTCGATGTTGTTTTTGCGACCAGGATGAAAATATACAACACCTCTTTCCCGATTGTCCGCTAGCCAAACTGCTTTGGCGTACGATTCATACATATAGCCTTCATTAAACCTCCAAGTAGTATTAACATGTTATTTGCGACATGGCTGAATGGAGGGAATCAAACATTGTAAGACACATTCGGATAGGGATATGTGCACTATTTTGGGCTATATTAAACTGCAAAAATTATATGATCTTTAACGGGGAAAATTTTACCAACTTTTTGTAGGTTATCTACAGAGCCACTGCTTGGATCCGTACGTGGTCGTTACTCACTCATGCGGACTTCATGAAGCTTTTGGTTACTGGGTACAACCATTGAGAGATGGTAGCACATGTTATCTTCAACCAATTTGGATGGCGTGCTTATAATAGGCTAGGTGTTTAGTCATCGTAGCCTATTTTTTACCGGTTGTGGCATCTTTTATCTTATGTACTTCGTTTCGACTCCTTTTGTGAGCTAGTATTGAACCTCGGACTTTGTCTTTGTACTTTCATCAATAAAATAGCGGCATTCACTATTCTAATACAGAGACCGATGGCTTTCCTCCTTTTCAAAAAAAGTGCCTCGCGACATGTCACTATGAGACATCAGTCGAGATGGCAGCTCGACTTCGGGAGCAGGCCAAGGACAAATACCAGCCGGCTTTCAACAAGTACGAAGAGGCTGTTGGCCTGGATGATGCGCATAATACCATTGAAGCTGTCGGCGTGAGAGTCTAAACCTCGGTAAGATCTGCCGATTTAGCTTCGATTTGAGGCCAACCATGAGTAACACCCGCCACCCCTGCCTCCCGGCGAACTAAGTGATAGCTCAGTGCTAAGGACATTGCTGTGTCCTGCCAGTCTTTGTTCGATCCTCACGGGGATGAAGTATTCCGACCGTAAATGTGTACGTGCAATGTACATTGGTATTAGCAGTATATTATTTGCATTTAGATATTAGGTATGATATTCTTAGTGTGTTATTTATATGATTAGCTTTCGTCAAAAAATAATACTCCCTTCATCCTTAAAATGTACTTCTAACTTTGTTAGAAAGTCAAACTTTTTTATATTTGACCGTATTTATACAATAATAAACCAACACTTATGTAATCAAATTAGTAGCATTAGATTCATGATAAAATATATTTTTGTCATATACATATTTGGTTTCACAAGCATTGACATAATTTTGCACAAACTCGGTCAAACTTTGAGATAGTTTGATCCTCTAATAAAGTTGGAAATATACTCTTTCAAGAACGGAGGGAGTAGTTTACTAACATTAAATTGAAGTTAGTTCAAAACTATGGCATTTATTATGGATTAGAGGGAGTAAGTAAGAAAGTAAAATTAATCCAAAAGATAAGTAAATTAAGGTGATTAATTATCATACATACGAGAAAGGTTGTACAAAAGGATGATGAAAATAGAAGTGAAACAGGAAACCTTACATCTTTTCAAGAGACTAGAAAAGAGATATAGATATGCCGGGGATGCTTGCCCCTCAGTTTCCATCTTTTTTTTTTCTTCCAAAAAACATCATGCACCTTTGCAAGATGGGCACTGTGTAACATATGCTGAGCCAGACCTGAAAAGGCCATAAACCTCGGAAAATGCGAATGGAGGACCCGAACTACAAGGTCGAGACCGGCTCAAAGCCCCAAAATATCTATTTCTCCAAGCACAACCTAAAAATTAAAATCACTAATTAAAAGACACCTTTTACAAATGTCACTTTCACATCTTTTCAGGCGCTGACAAGTGACGCACTACATGTGCACCACATGTTACAACCTAGAAGTTTTATTTTTTTGTAGATTTGTTTATTCAAATAATTTTATATCTTGAACCGTGCGTTCAAATTATGAACCGATTTGACAGTTAAATTTCTCGCGTCGAGATTTTCGAAATTAGATCTCATGTTCATAGGTGTTGATGGATCTTCTTTTCATGGAAAAAAAGGAAAAATCTGAAAGAAAAAACCCGAGTCGAAAACACGTTTTTCCCTTTTTAAGAGGCACAACTATGCTTCTCGCACAAACAAATATGTGCCTTCACAATGCAAAACAAAAAACATTTTTTCTTTGCCAGGGGCACAACTGTGCTTCATGCGAAAGCAAATCTGTGCCTTCATGAGAAGCAAATCTGTGTTTCACGTGAGCGTAAAAAACCGCAAACCCGCGCCTCTTGTGAAAGTCAATTTTTTTTCTTTCACGAGAGGCACAACTGTGCTTCTCGTGAAATAAAAAAAATTTATTTTTTCCTTTTAAGAGGCACAACTATGCTTCTCGCGGTAACAAATATGTGTCTTCACAAGAAGTAAATTTGTACTTTTCGTGAAAGAAAAAAATAGAAATGGCACAAAAAACCAGGAGAAAATGAAAAGACAAAAAACCCATCTAAAACCTAAAAACGCGAAAAATAAATAAACAAAATCCTGAGGAAGCTTCCAGCACACGATACGTGACGGTAGCTGGACGGACCACTTGAGGCACTCTCAACTCACCAAAGTGACTCTTGAGGGGCTCCCCAAGCGGTACCCCTTAAGTAATTTTATTTTTGGTACCCCTTAACTAGTTGCTCTACTAAAAAATGAACCTGAAGTTTTTGTTTTGCGGACACGTGGAAGCCTGGCCCGAATGTTTTTTCGGGCTGCAAAATGAAGCTCGAGCCCGACCCAGTTTTTTTGGGCCGGGCTGCCCACGATCACGTTTAGCACACGGGTGGTGGCAACAAACTTAACAGCAGAATTTTGTCACGGTCCAAACAAGATAAGAAAGGCGAAGCAATTGACGTGGCGTAGAAACTTCCAAACAAACCAACCCATACGACCCACGCGAGGAGGACGTCAATACGGGCAAACAAAAGGGGGGAGTTCGTAAGAAGGCCGCAGAAAGAAAGGTCCCAGCTGCTCGCAAAGGTGAGTTTTTTCTGGAACCCACAGATCTTACGAACCATCCTCCTCGAAGAACTCCAGTGCTTATCTCCTACTCGCCCCTGGCCTAATCCATCCAATCTCTCGGTTCAGAAGGCGAGGAGGGCGCGGTGCCTGGTCCAGATCTCGTGGCCGCCATGGCGGAGAAGTTCGCGGAGTCAGCGGTAAGGAATTTTCCGCCACTTCTTTCTTCTTCACTGCGTTGTTTCAAGATCGCTCTTCTTTGTGCGCAGCTTATATAGATGTGAGAGAGCGAGATGAGTTGTTTGCAGATCTGCCTTGCCCCTAGCCACCCAGATCTGCCATTCACCTCCCCGCGCCGGCGGGTGAAACGACGGTGCTTACTTGGTCACCGTGGGGCTTGCGTAGCGAGTAGAAACGCGCGGTGGCCGGCATCGTCGCCGACCATTGCGCATCATACGTATTTCTGTGGGTAGATAGTTAGATCTGCATAATAACTAATGCAATCATCTTATGTCTTCTCGGTGGTAATTGTAACAACATATCATGGTTCTTCACAATAGAAAAAACGATTGCAAAATGCTGAATTGTTTCAAAAGATTTGTTTTTTCACTTGCCAAGTTCGGCGACTGTTTACTGCTCTGAGTAGTGAATTTTAATCTGTTCAAGTATTCTATAGATGATCCAATTTGTTTTCATTGTTTAATTTGTGGCGCACCCCCTTACCTGGCTTATGTCACGACTACCTGAGGATAGTTTAGTGTAACTGTTTATACCATGTGTTTTACAAGTTTTTGAAATGATGCTTAGTTTTACACTTATCTGCCTGCGAAAGGTAAATCATTTAGTGACTAGTTGTTGTTCTGTGATTAATTCGACATCCTAAACTCACTGTTTTGAGTATTTTTCTATCTAACGAATCCACTGAAATTGACTGTTGGCATGCATTGCTTTGTTGTTTTAAATGAATGTGTAGTTTCAGACACTGCAAGATAGATGTTCTGGATGTCCCTGTGCATCCTTGTGCCAGCGAACCTGCATCTCTCACTTTGACCACTTAGCTTTACCAATCCTGTTTCACTTCACTTTAGCTGTGACTTCTTGTATTCCTAAAATAGTCTCTGCTGTGAGTGTAGAAACATGCAAATATATGAAACTTCAGGGTTACTAATCTATTGAAATTAAGCTTCAGTTTGTGCTGTTGTCAAACTCGTGACTGCATACAACAGCTCTGTATTAGAAGTGTCTATTATTATATATAGGGAACGATCATTGATAATCTGAGCATGCGAAACTGTGAAGTATGTGACTTTTTCTTGCTAACCTAGTAAGGTGTTATCCATGCAAGCTCTATGCACTTACGTTTGTTTTGTTTTCACATAAGTATGTATGTTATAGCTTCTGATAGATCATCTCTTTATCTTCAGAACAATGTAATCATCGAAGAGGTGAACAAGGGCCTGAACCCTGGAATGATAGTCCTGCTTGTGGTTGCTACCACCCTGCTGCTTTTCTTTGTTGGGAACTATGCGCTGTACCTGTATGCGCAGAAGACGCTCCCTCCGAAGAAGAAGAAGCCAGTCTCCAAGAAGAAGCTCAAGAGGGAAAAGCTGAAGCAAGGGGTTTCTGCACCAGGGGAGTGAAGAGATCCATCGATTTCGCGTGTCGATTGCTTTATTCTGGGCTCCTCTTTACCTGATAAAAAATATATACCAGCTGGAGCTGCGGTGTTGAGCTACTGTTTATGTAGAAACCTTGTCTTGAGTGGTACATCGTCGGTATTGGACACCTTATTTAAGCGAACTGATAAACCTTAGTCTGAATTGAGCTGCTCCTGGTTATAGTTTTTATAAATTTAAAACTTTGCTGGGGATCATCTGTGGCAAACTTGCGAAACCTGTGTTGCCGTTTGCAGTTTGGTATGTTGTGTTGCATTGTGGTTTGGTGTCTCTCGGGTTTTTTAAGAAGTTTTCAAAATTTCATGCTGCCAAAGATACTTCATCAGTCTGCCAAATTAAAATAGTATGTTGATCACTTTTATGGCCTGTGCAAAATTGAATGTCCTGGATTATTTGACTTGTCTGCAAGGCTTCGGGTTTTGCTTTGTTATATGGGAGATGAAGAGGTATTTCTTGTGTTGAATGCAAAACAGGTAATCCCCTTGTATGTACCCCACGAGTCCTCTCAACCTATGAAGTGCTCATAATACAAACTCCATTGGCGCGCCTCAAATTCGAAGCATGAGCTTTACAAACTGTTCGGTCCGCACAGCCTTGTTTTGATGACGATCATAATGTTTCTATGACGACCCCGTCGTCTTTGCTGAAGTGGACCTACTAGATGACACGGAGGTGCCAAAGAGATGATTGGCTCTAATTAGCCTTGTACATGGACTAAAGGCAATGATGTCAACTCATACCGTATACAGTTTGACTCTTCAACTGAGCCAGCTCATACCACGGTTTCGTAGATCAGGTCTCCTTTGGTTTTGTTTAGAGGAATTTCATAGGAATTCTATCGGATAGGATTTTTATAGATTTTTTTTTCTTAGAGCTTTTTGGTTCATAGAAACGGAATCCTATTTCTACTATATAGGATCGGTTTCTATCCTTCAAATTTCAAAGTAAAATAAACATTAGCCTAGGCTCAATACAAAAATTCCTACCAAATGTCAGCTGATACATGAAAATGGTACTATAGGCGGGCAGGATTTATCATGCTCATGGTTAACTACATATGCATACACCAGAGACATCTCGCACCCTGGCTTCATTTGGAGATGCGACCGGTCTTATCAACAACTGTGCTAAAAGTCTTGTTGCTCCTATTTGATGTGATGGTATCAATCTGGACAACGTTCTTCATGCTTTCCCGGCGGTTCGTTCATCATTTCCAATGCGTTATCTTGGCCTTCCTCTGTCTGTTAAGCGTCTCAAGAGAATCCATTTCCAGCATCTTGAAGATAAGATCACGGGCAAGCTTCCCCCTTGGCAAGGAAGGCATGTGGCTGCTGCATGCCGAACGGTTCTTGTCAAGGCTGTCCTAACAACCATCGCAATATATCATCTCACTCCTCTTGACATCCCAGTGGAGGTCCTTCAGAAAATTGATAGCATCCGCCGTGCATATCTTTGGGCGGGCACGAACAAGGTTTCTGGAGGGAAATGCAAGGTAAACTGGGACCTCGTTTGCAAACCAAAGAATAAGGGTGGCTTTCCTCAAAAAAAAAGAATAAGGGTGGCTTGGGGGTGCTCAATCTGAACAAATTTGCTAAGGCCCTGAGAGTTCGATGGTTATGGTTTGAGTGGAAAGATAAGAGCAAACCATGGATTGGCATGAGAGTGCCGTGCACGGAAGACGACCGTCATTTCTTTGCGGCAACCACCACGGTCACCGTGGGAAACGGAAGGACAATGAGGTTCTGGACTTCATCTTGGCTAGGAGGATTGTGCCCTCATGACATCGCTCCCTGTCTCTACGATCTCTCTCGCAAGAAAAACTCCTCGGTTCAGCAAGCTATGGCCAACAACCAGTGGATTGCGAATATTGACAGCTCAAATGGCCTCTCCTTTGAACACATCCAACAGTTTGCTAACCTTTAGCACAAACTAATAACGGTGGCTCTTGATGACGACGTTGAAGACCCTATTATATGGAAGTTCACCAAAGATGGGGCATATTCTGCATCCTCGGCCTACAAGGCTCAATTTGAAGGCCTCGCCACCTCGGACCTTGTCCATTCTGTGTGGACGGTGTGGGTGCCCCCTCGATGCAAGTTTTTTGCTTGGCTTGTTCTTCAAGATAGGATTTGGACTTCAGACCACTTGAGCCGCCGCGGTTGACCTAATTACGGTCTATGCCCTCTTTGCATGCAAACCCAAGAAAGGGCAGCTCATCTTCTCTTCCAGTGCCACTACACCATACGCATTTGGAATGACGTCCTCCCATGGCTCGGGATGCATCACATCACCATGTCTACTTGGGCGACGAGGGCTTCGGCCAGAGACTGGTGGAATGATAACCTTCAGATCCGTCTCGGCTCGCCCAAGGCGCTTGCCTCCCTCACGATGCTCATCTCTTGGGAGGTTTGGTTGGAGCGCAATGCTAGAGTCTTCCGCAACTCGGCGACCCCTTGCATGGTCATCATCAACAAAATCAAGCAGGAGGTGTTGCTTTGGGCTTTGGCTGGAGCGAAACATTTGGGTGTTGTAATGCTGCGAGAGTAGTCCTTTTCTTCGCCGCTTTGCGGTTTCTGTCTAAACTTTCTCCTTTAATCAATGAAATGCAAGACTTTTGCCTTGTTTCAAAAAAGAGAGAGAGAGAGAGAGACATCTCGCACTGGTTGAAAAATCTGCTCCGGCTTGTCTCCTTTCCCCCTCTTCCCCTCGGACTGTTTGATGAAAAGATGAGAGCGGCCACCTTCCTTCCTTCCCCGTCCGTCTCACTCTCACTTACACCCATCGATCAGCTCTGCAGCTGAAGGAGCGCAACCAACTCAACAAGAAAAACCGACCTTGTTGTCCCAGAGCATCTGCTAGCTAGCATGTTGCCTTCCACTCCAGCTAGTGACCACTGTAGTGGCTGACGGACGACAACACGCATCCACCACGTCCACACCACAGTATTTGTGTGTCTTCCAATCCAAGCCTCGCGTTGCAGACGGCTTGTCCCCCTCCATCGTCTTCCTACTCCCCAGCTGCCGCAACGCCTTTCTAGCACTATAGCTTAGCCACTCAACTCAAAATAAGCTGCGCCCAAGTGCAAGTGGTGGTACCTAAGAAAGAAAGAAAGAAAGAAAGAAAGATATGCACAAGGAGACATGCATGCGCCGGCTCACCAGAATCACTTCCCCCGCACTGCACTGATCGAGCTGCACAGTCCGATCCCTGTCGAGAGCGAGCGGTCGAGAGGAAGAGTTACTTGCACTCGACCCCAGCCAGCCAGCCAAGACGGCATGGCAGCTCACCTAACGCCAACTACAGGTGCAGGGCAGATAGTAGCAATACAATACGAATATACGATCGACATGGTTTCTCTTCTGTCTAAAGCGATCGTTGGTTGGTTCGGCGCACGTACGAGATCACCCGGCCACATGCATGCAAACCACTGAAATGATGCATGCTTCCGTCCTTTGATTTGAATCACCTCCGCTTTTGTTTTGTTTTGTTTCCCGGCCGGGCCCCCTTGCATTGCATTGCATTGTGCGACGCAGCCGTTTCACCTCACTTCCCCTTTTATACTGTACAGCAGGATCGATCGCATTACTAGTTCCGCGGTCATGTTGCAGCCTGCCTGTTGCGTAGACGATAAGCATGCGACGGCGAAAAGCGACAAGGACTCGCCGCCGGTTGGTGATATAAGTGGCCGGGAGCCAAGAGGAAGAGAGAATACTACGCCAACTAGTAGCAACTGAGGAGTCGATTGATTACGTTACGTGCGTCGAGCGAGGGGTGCCGATCCATCCATCCATACCTAGGAAGGAAGGAAGGATGCAGGGGGAGGTGGAGCAGCAGGCGCCGATGCAGATGGTGCTGCGGGTGAAGCACCCGTCGTCGCTGTCCAGCGGCAGCGAGGAGGCGTCGGAGGGGGAGGGGTCGTCCAGGTCGGCGCTCTCGGTGTTCAAGGCCAAGGAGGAGCAGATCGAGAGGAAGAAGATGGAGGTCAGGGACAAGGTCTTCGCGCAGCTCGGCCGCGTCGAGGAGGAGTCCAAGCGCCTAGCATTCATACGACAGGTAAACTACTCTTCTTCGGTTAGTAATACTACTAGCCAAGTGTAAGTAGTACTAACGGCCGATCGCTTCATGGCATTAACTAGGAGACCCAAAATGACGTATACTAGTACAGTACCAACATGCATGATCAGTTTGTTCAGCCCAGTCGGGGAACTAATAACTCTGTAACAAGAAAAATGATATAGCTTTGTTTTGTTTTGTGTTTGTTTTCTATAGGAGCTGGAAGGGATGGCCGATCCTACGAGGAAGGAGGTGGAATCAATACAGCGGCGGATCGACACCGTCAACCGCCAGCTCAAGCCTCTCAGCAAGAGCTGCGTCAAGAAGGTGACAAGGACTTCCTGGACGTGATAGCTAGGAATTCTACTTACCTTCACTGCATTCATTATATGTATTGACATGTGGATTCTATTGTTCTTGAATTGGGAAAACGAACAAAACAGGAGAAAGAATACAAAGAGATTCTCGAGGCGTACAACGAGAAGAGCAAGGAGAAGGCCATACTTGTCAACAGGCTAATAGAGGTGACCTGACCTCAACATCATGCATCATGCATGCATCACCTCGTCTTCTTCTTAATTACTCCCTCTGGTTCCCCCAGCGACAAGTATTAAATATATCAGCTTCCACATTATTAGTACTGACCACTTTACTCGGCTCTTCATGTGCAGCTGGTGAGCGAAAGCGAGAGGATGAGGATGAAGAAGCTTGAAGAGCTCAACAAGACAGTTGATTCACTCTATTAGACGTAATGATACCAGCTTAATGTTAATTACCACCCCTGAGAGCTTAATTTCGATGTGCAATCTCCGTCCATCCCATGAATTTGTGGCATGTCCTTGTTGCATGTATGTGATCTGTACGCGTCAGCTTGTAACTCACACCATGTCGTGAGCAATTCTTCTTTAATTTTCGCCTGTCTTCTTGCTTGCTTCCTTGTGATTGACGACCGGGTTTGAGTCCATCTCTTGTTGCACTGTCGTTGTCGAGTAAAACTGACGTATTTAAACGAAAGGGACCAAGGAACAAGACCGACAAAAAGAGGGTGAACATCGCTGGAATTGGTGTCGTGTGTGTTGATTCATTCTTGACCAATGTTGATGGTTCATCCATTGTTGTCGTTGTTAGCTGCAGCTAATTAATATCGCTAGAGAGAGGCCAAGGGGAGGTGCCACATTGATTCTTCCGTTAGTGCTTAAGTAGCCCACCTAGTACTGTCCCAAAAAGGGTGCTCTTGCAGTTTCCGATTCGAAAGGTGAGCAGGTCAGCACTGTCGATCACACCATGAGAATTGAGAACCGATCATCCTGCTGGTGAGCAACCACCTCACTGACACCCATAACGAACTGGTGGGTGGCTAGCGGTAGCGGCTACTAACCGGGAGGTTAAAACGTCACGTTTAGCTGCAAAACTTCGTCGGATTGACCTAGGTAACATTTAATTAAGCTCCAGGAAAGGGAATGATGAGCGCTTGCTTCTTGGTAGAAGACTGCAATGCAGGTGGCTAGCTGGTCCCTGAGTTAGCTAGTGAGTGAGATGGAGGGGTAGCCATGACTCATGATGCTGATACATATAGATATGCTGTCGAGGAGACAGGCCACATGAACCCCAGGTGATTAGTGCACGCAAAGGCCCAAGCCATGAAGCCATCTTTTGGCTGGCTCCATGCTCGCCGTCCCGGAGCATGCATGGACTGATGAGTATGGACCAGCTGGTATGGTATGTTAAGGTATGGTGCCATTACATCACCGAATAGGCGAATAATGTCACGTAGTACGAGTACTTGTGGCTCCAGCCATCACGCCATTAAGCTGTTCAATTATGGTACGTGCATGCTTAGGTGAAGGTGAGTACTTGTTGTATGTCCACCGGATCGTCAGTCCGTGTCATGTCACACATCTCTTCACTCCGCTCTCTGCAAAATGGTGCTGGTTGTTAGAAATATAATTGGGTTTAAGTTAGAGATAAGAAGATAAAGATAGAATTAGTTTAAACCACATGTAATTTGTCTTGTACTCCAAGTCTCTACCCTTCATATTGTACTCTATATATATCCCACATCTGGGTCAGATCAATACAACACATGATTCTAGGGTTTCATATTTTCCACATGGTATCAGAGCGGTTAGTCTCACGACACCGATCCTAGGTTCCTTCCAACACTTCCGCAGCGCGCCGTCCCCGGGGAGATTAATCTCCTCTCCCCGGGGGCGCGGCACCCGATCAACCAAAGATTAGATCGGTCTCGTAGCTTTAGATCCAATTTTCGAGTTCATCATCAGTAGATCGATTCCCTTGGTAGATTAGGTTAGATAGATTTCTTTAGCCACCAAATAAACTCGCCAACCCTCAAATTTCGGTGAAGAAAATCCAACAGAAGCGGTGCAGGCGGCAGCGCCGCCGATCTCGCACGTGACCGCCGCTGCCAAGAGACAGGTCGGGCAAATCGATCATCCTCTCGTTGCACAACGAGCCAACTCCGGAGTGGGGCGCTCCGATCTGATCTAACCGGCTTCATCGACTACATCCACATGCGGCGGACACAACGTATTCGGCACCAAGGGTACATCTGCACCGACCTTAAGCTCCGGCCAGCGATGGGTAGGCGGCCGCACACGCTGATGCGGCAACGGGCGTGCTCATACGCGCGCACGCGAGGATGAGCGCAGGCCAGGAGGGCTGGTCACGAGCGACGCCCCCCCTTGACTTCGAGCCACACATCGGCCCGACACCTCCCAACGCAATCTGCATCGACAAGCACCATGTCCTTGCTTCAGGTTCAGTACAATGCAAAGTTGATGTGTGTGCTGCCTGTTGCACTTGAAACAGTAGTACCGTAGAAGCAGATGAGGGCAGTAATGGTGATCGATCTGGCATCAGCCAGTCTAATAAGCCAGTTAACAGTTGGCGCGCCGTACTGGACCAAAAACAAAACTGTTAGCGAAAAGCATTGGTTGAAGTCGGGTCCGTTTATGCATTGCATCAACGTCTGGAGCATTGAAAGCCCCAGAACAAGGAAAACTAGATCTCCATTGTAGATCAGGACCTCCCAGGCTCCCGCTCCCTTGAGGTGCCGCCACGCCACATTGGAGCGCCCTCACCCCTTCCTCCGGTCCTCTTCAATGCCATCTCCCTTACCGCCGCCGCCGCCGGGGGCTCGCAGGCAAAGCCTGTGCGCCGCAGCGATGGCGGCGACGCTTCTCCTTGGCCAGATCCGGTCAGGGGGGCAGCGGTCCACGCCGGCCGGACATACGACAGTGGCGCAGGGCGGCGGCGGCCAGTTTCGGCATGCAGGCGGCGGCGTACGGCGACGGGTCCAGCGACGGCGGCTTGGGCGCCTGATCTGATCTCAGATGGGTTTCGGCGGGCCGCACAAGCTGCTGTCGTGTACCATCCCTGTCCCGTCAACAGCATTGCCGTCACTGGGCTCGACCCGCAACACAAGGACGTTGGGGGCTCTGGCCCTAGGCGTGGCGGTGGTGGCCACCTCCTTCGCCGGAGGTGGTCGGCCTGAGGCTGGGTGGTCGGATCTCAAGATCCATCATCTAGTCCCGGCTGCGAGTTGGGGAGACATAGTTACCGGTGAAAACCGAGCCAATGGCGGTGTTTTGCGCCCTTACCTTGTTGAAGGCATCATCGTGTAACTGTTGTCGACCCACTCGTGCTGCTTCGGGGGAAACCCTAGGATCTGGTCTTCCAGATGGGACGATGACGGTACTGCGGTGTCGTTACTCTATTGGGAGCATCGTTCATGGAGCAGCGCTCGAAGACATAGGCAGGAGGTGGAGTGGCTTCGTCTTGCACGGAGTTTCGGTGGAGCTGTCAAGTCATGCCTGACCGACAGGTGCTACGCGGAGTCATGCCTGGTTGGCAGGTGCTACGCACGACAGATCTTCCAGAGTCTTCGCGTTTGGACGGACGAGCGTAGGGCGGTGGAGTCGTTGGGCGCCGTGATGGTGTCGAGGATGTCCAGACTGGCAAGGATGATGCGAATCTCTCTTCTGGAGATGGGTTAGTGGTCAGATGGGGATGGCGTCTTCTAAAACGTGTGTATATGATGTGTGCTTTAGGTCTGCTGCAACGGCTGTTGGTTCTGATTTGTTACATGGATGGATCAACGATGACACCGATTTTAGATATGGAGAGTGAGAGCACTTCACATTATCAAGTTTGTAGGTGTGCGTGATGATGGATTGATGTATATTCTTGTCAGACCTTTGTTAAATAAAAGTAATGCTACACGTACAAATGAGTTACAGGATTTTACAAAGAGAGTTAACTTGATTGGTCAATACGTGGGGAGGCGGCCCACCCCTCCTGAAAATCAGGGGGGAGCAAGTTTGTGATTGGTTAGTAGATGAAAAGAGTTTGTAAACTCATGTATTTGTTTGTATGTCTAGCATTTTTGGTTGAATAATTAATAAAAGATGACTGCATGCATCGATTGATGCAAAGGCAAGGGGTTTAACCTCTTTTTCAAAAACAAAAACAAAAGGAGAGGGATGGAGATAGATACTCGTGTCTGTCCGATGTGTTCTCGGTTAAGGGCGTGTTTGGTTGCAGTAGTGAACAGTAGCTGCATTGCATAGCCTTCTCAACTCAGTCTGGCTATGCAAATGTAGCTTCAAAATGCACCATCTGCAAGTTGTTTGGTTGCCTGCATGCCCTCTTGCCTGTATGGGCTGGACCACACTTCCTGATGTTTGGTTGCCTGCATGTTAGTGGACAAACCCAAGGCATGGTGTTTGGCTGTATACAACACATGGTGTGTGGTAACCTCTTTGGCTAGTTGGTGAGGTTACCAACACACTTCGGCACAACCATGTAGAACACATCATAAGCAGAGCAGAGTATAAACAGAGCATCAACTACTTAACAGCATAATTCAGATAAGCAGTATCACACTTCATAACAGTTCAACGCATAAACTATAAACAGTTCAAAGCAGACTCGATAGTACTTAGGAAGGAGGTGCCCCGGCCCTAGTCCTTGGCGGCGAAGGCTTCGTCGTGCTTCCTGCACTTGTTGACGACCTCAATGCCATCGTCATCGAAGATGACGACCTTGAGGGTGTCGGGAGTGAGGAGCTTGAATGTCACCATGTAGCCGATCTTGATCTGACGAACGGCTGCATAGGTGGCCCAACCCTGATCCTGGGTCACCTTGCCATTCATCAGCTTCACCGTCACCTTCCAGGAGCAGCCGGTGTTGTTCCTGAGCTTGAAATCCGTCGGCACCGCGACGAAGTGCTTGGTGAAGTCCAGTGGCATGGGGATGCACTCAAGCATCGGTGCAAGGATGACCTTGCAAAAGTGAGTTGGGTCATCCTCCTCATAGTAGTGGTTGTAGTTGCGGTGATTGTTGCTGGGGGGCTCCTCCATGCGCTCGTCGTTGCCAACCTCGGGCGTCTTTGGTTCTTCCTCGGAAGTGGGCGGCAGCACAACCTCGGGTATTGGATGAACGGGCTGCTTGCCCTTGTTGTCAATGTCCGGGAGCACCACTGTGCCCATCTCATTGCTCTCCTTGATCTGCACATAATTTATTAAGTCAGTCACAACACAGAGTTCATGGCTTATTGAAGAGCGTGTAGTTAAAACGGCATGACTGTCACTCTTTCTCCTCTCCATCGTGCCTATATTTACTCACTCTGCCCACCACTACTTACCCACCCCCTCTTCTCTCACTATCTACCTTCCTCCTCTCCATCACCATGAGCTCTAACTCCAGCTCCAACGCCAACCCCTTTCCTTGGGGTATTGGCTGGAGGGCCTTCTTCCTCAGGTGGTCGCCTGGTGACCGCACCAAGTTTAAGAACAATGGAGGTGTGCTCGAACTTCGGCTCCATGCCTGACATGCAGAAGGAATCTAATGCAGTGCTCATGAGGGCCACTGCATAAGAGCTGAAGACGCTGATTCCAGACCCAGCGAAGGGCGCAATGACAGACAACATCATTCGCTGGGCCATGAATCAGGGCATCTCCGACGACACTAAACAGAGGAAGAAGTGGTCCAAGAACAAGAACTACTGGGCTCCTAATGATCGCCGTGCTGCAGTGTACTGGGAGACGACAACCGTGCCGCCGACGGTCATCGGTGGGGAGCCTAAGGAGGAGGAAGAACCGGTGCAGATGCCAGTGAGGGCGCCGGAGCCAGGCCGTCATACGTGGCAGATCGACCTCGACTCCTCCAACAGCGATGACGACCCGCCGCTCCGCACGATGATGGACAAGAAGATGAAGGCCAGCCACTCGACCCGCCGCTCCGCACGCCGGTGACGGCCGCCGCGGTTAGCCGGTGTCTATTCTGTACCCCCAATCCCCCTTCTACTGCATCCGCATATACCTCTATTCCGACCTTGCATGAACTAGTATGAACTCGTATGAACTAAGTATGAACTGTCATGCTTATCTACCTCTATTCCCCATTCCCCTCTCCGTTGTGGATCGAATCTATTGCCGGATCGAACGTGAAATACTAGTGCATGACGAACAAAGAAGTGCTTACCGCCATTGCCGCGGGCTAGGTGATGATCCGCTCGCCAGTGATGGAGTCCGATGGTCTTCTTGCTTTCCTCCGATCCGCCACCGCCGGTGAGAGTTAGGAGAGTGGGGAAAGGAGCGGTGAGGGGTGGTGAGGTTAATAACTGCCGGCGCTTCGGGAAGCAACGCGGCTTCTCGAGCGTGGCCGCACGCATGCAGCCGCGACGCCCACGTGCACCGCTCGGGCCTGGCCCTAGAAAAACTGCCGATTCAAACGTTCCCAGGGAGCCAGGCCCAGGAGTGCTTTAAGGTTTGTGCCATGCAGACCGAACAGTAAAAGCAGACAACCAATCGACCTGTTTTGCGTCCTGCGCGAGGCAGGCCGAGCCTCATGCAGGCAACCAAACACGCCCTAAATGAAGACGCAGACCATTTGTTTCTCAAGTGTAAAGCGGTCAGACCCATCTGGAGAGAACTGCAGTTGGGAACAGAGGGATAAGTTTCTTAGTTGTGGTGGCTCCAAAGAGAGTTCATAGATGCAGTCCTGAAACAACCTGATGAAAAAAGACTCCCGTGTATTACGATGCTATGGGTATGGTGGGATGGCATGCCAGGAACAAGAAGAACGCTGGAGAGTAGCGACATGCCACAGGAGCTGTGGTGAAAAGGGCGCAATTGATGGTCAGCGATTTCCTGTTACATGTCCCTGCAGCGAGCGGCAAGTCAAGTTTCAGTACGATCCCGAGGCCGGCTCCCAACCAGGATATGCCACGGATCAATGTGGACGGGGAGCAGGAGCCGGGCCATTGCAGTACGTACTGGATCCTCTCCGGCCTGAAGCTATTGTTTGTCTTCATAGCCTTCATGCAGCTCAAGGCTGGGGAATGACTAAGGTTTAGATCCACATGGATTCGCTCAATCTGGTGGAGGCCCTTAGACAAATGAGTTTGATCTCTCTGCTGATGGGACCCTGATCAAGGAAATTAGGTTCTTTGCTAGTTTGAATTTCACCCAGGTTGGGTTCATATTCTGCCTTGCGGACACGTTAGCGGCGTGTGGTGCAGATGCAGATCTTGTGTCCCCAGCCTTTTGGCCGGACCAAGCCCCTGGCTTAGTGCACTGTCTGGTAGCCAGCGATGTGGCTGAGCTGTTTGGTTAATGGAAGCTTTGATTTTTTTTATTTAGAAAAAACGTATGCATGCCCCGTCTTCAACAACTATCTTCGCGGAGCAGGTGGATTAAAGCTCGAAAGTGATAGCCGAAATTGACCTGCAACCGTATTAGCATACGTACGTACACGGCCGTGTATAATAAGTCGATATAATGTTGTCAGCTGTCTATATAGTGCTCCTAATTATAGGTGACACGGCAAAAAGAACGTGGATTGTTCAGCCATCACATGCAATAGAGATAGTATGACTTCTTCAAGGAAAAGACCATGTATTTATGTTTAAAACTTTCGAGGATACAAGACATTTTGAAAACTAGGTGACATCCGGCGTGTTGTAGGGGATATTTGTAGAAGGCACATAAAACAAACGATTGTGTGACATGCACTCAATCCTTCATTATATTCTTTAGCTCGGATGCCGTAGTATCATGCTATTTGTTATTTTCAGGTAGACGATACAAGCGTGACACTCCTAAATACAAACTATCTAAATTTATTTTAATAATATAAATGGAGGTCCATGTAGAGCAATGATGCCTCTAGAAAAAAGAATAATGATCTTTGCATATCTGGAAAGTCAAAGTGCCCTTAAAAATTAAAGTATTTATGTTGTTTGTTCACGAGCAAGTCATTCTAACTAAGAACAATTTGGCTAAGCGTAACTGGACAAGATCGCGGAGATGTAGTTTCTGCGATCATGATGAGTCTGTCAAACGCATCTTTCTCGATTGCCCAATGGAAAAAATTTTATGGCGGTCTGTGCACATAGCTTTTAACATTACTCCTTCGAATACCATCCACACGTTATTTGGGACATGGCTGGATGGAGTACAACCAGAAACCACGAAACTGATTCGTGTAGGAGTGTGTGCTTTTTTTTGAAGGACCAGCAAAGGCTGGTGTTTCATTGATATTAAGCAGGGAGCAGATGACAAAAGTGACAAGGCGAGGATCTGAAGATCAAGGGGAGAAGGAAGAAGAATGGAGAGAAAACAAAGTGCCCTTGGCACAAACCACTAGCCTATTCTCCTGGGGGTCCCCGAAGGGGCTCTGGATGAACTTGACGCCGCCTTGTTGCCAGAGGTTTAGGCCTCTCCCGATTGCTAGTAGTACATCGGCCACATTGGCCTCTTTTGCCCTGAAAGTGCAGCGATCCCTCTCCTGCCAGATCTCCCACACGGCAAGCATCGCAAGTGCCTTGACTGCTTTCCTGGTTTTTGCCGGCGTAGCTTCGATCATGGCTTCAATCTTGTCCAGTGAGTTGGGGCTGCGGATCCAAGTCGCCTGACCCAGACCGTGGCAGCACTGCCAGGTAGATAGAGCAGTCCAGGTCGTGGCCGCGAAGTGGCAGTGCCAGAACAGGTGCTCGGAGCTTTCTAGGTTGCGAAGGCAAAGCTGGCAGAAATAGCTGTTGGTCCACCCTCTTCGCTGCAACCTATCGTTGCACCAGAGACGATCTTGGTGAAGCAGCCAGGGGAAGATCTTCAGTTTCCTAGGAGCCCAAGTGTCCCTGATCAGCGCGCGAAACTGAGTTTGCGCTGAGCCCTAAAACTGAGCGTAGTAGGCCGATCGTGCGTTGTACTGTCCGGAGGCAGCAATCTTCCATCTGATCTGGTCTTGGCTGGTCTCCTGAAGAGCAAGTTGTTGTGGATGAAGTCGCCTATGCAAATTGAGCATGTCCTGGACGATTGAGCTGGTGTCCCCGTGCGCCAAGTCGGAGATCCAGCGATCTTCAGAGAGGGCTTGAGCTACTGATCTGTTATTTCTTCTGGAGTGCTTATAAAGGTTGGGGAGGGGGAGTTTTAGTGGTGTGGAGTCTAGCCATGCAGAGTGCCAGAATGATACGGTCACCGTTGTGGCCGCATTGAAGAGGGCGTGATCCAAGGCATCACAAGGTGTCTCCGTCCCCGCCCACGGCCGCTCCGGGCTTTTCCAGGCATGCCATAGCCAGCGTAGGCATAGGGCGCGACTGAATTTCGTCAGGTCTAGGATGCCAAGCCCGCCATGCTCAATCGGGGAGCAGACCCGCCCACAGTTGACTTTGCAGCTGCCCCCAGAGAGCTCTTGTTCACGACCCAAAGGAAGCGACATCTAGATTTGTCGATTTCCTTTAGCAGATTCGTGGGAACGCGGAGCACCGTGAGGGCAAACGTTGGCAGGGCGGTGAGAATGCATCTGACAAGGACCCTACGCCCGACGATGGAGAGCATCTTTCCTTTCCAGCAGCAAGTCTAGCCCGAATTCGATCTAGGATGAATTGGAGATGAACTAGTCGAAGCCGGCCAATCGTGAGGGGAAGCCCTAAGTATCTGATCGGGAATTGCGCAATCGCCCCCCCCAAAAGACTGAAGAATGGTGCTAAGGTCGATGTCGCCGCAGCATATCGGAGTGGTCGTAGACTTAGCGTTGTTTATCTACAGGCCCGTTGCATCGCCGAAGCTCTTGAGCATGGGCATTAGCTGATCAATCTCCTCCTTGACGGGGTTTGCAAATATGATGGTGCCATCCGCATACAAGCTAACCCTAAATTTGATCTCCCTGCCTGGCACCGGAGTAATGTCGAGTGCTTGTTCTGCAGCTTTGAGCAGGTGATGGATGGGATCGATCGCTAGGATGAAGAGAAGCGGCGACAGGGGGTCGCGATGCCGTATGCCGCGCCGGTGCAGGATTGTTTTGCTAGGGATTCCATTGAGGAGGAAGGCAGACGATGAAGTGGCAAGCAGCAGGGTAATCCAGTCACGTCATCTAGCACTAAAACCTAATGCCAGCATGAGCTCAAGCAGATACTCCCATGAAACGTTGTCGAAAGCTCTTGAAATATCTAACTTGAGGAGGACAACCGGCGTCTTTCTGCGATGCAGGGCTCTGACACAGTTTTGGACGTAGACGAAGCTATCATGCAGGCATCTGGTTTTCAGAAACGCTGTCTGGGCTGGCGATATGATGCTTTGAACCACAGGAGCTAGCCTAATCGAGAGCACTTTGGAGACTAGCTTAGCTATGGAGTGAATCAGGCTAATCGGACGGTAGTCGCTAATGCCGCTCGCACCGTCTTTCTTGGGGATTAGGGCTACGATCGCCGAGTTGAGCAAGCCAAAATTGCTGTTGGACAGGTTGTAGAACTGGTTGAAAGCCTGCATTACGTCTTCCTTGATTATCGGCCAGCATGACCTGAAGAACAAGCCACTAAATCCGTCCGGCCCGGGTGATTTCTCTGCCGGCGTGGTCTGAAAGCCCACACCTCTTCATCTGAAAATGGGTTGTCAAGCCCACCGCCTTGGATTGTTGGCATTTGAATCTAGCTCTAGTTAATCGTGGTTGATCTCTATTGGGTAGCTCCAAGGATGTTATCAAAATGGTTGTGAATGGCTGCTCCTTTGTCGTTGTGCTCCGTGGCTACCGTTTCATTGATTTTCAGCGCATGAATGAAATTCTTCCTCCTTCTCGAGCAGATTTTGACCATGAAGAACTTGGTTGGGGCATCACCAGAGTGCATCCAGGTGGGTCTTGAGGCCTGCCTCTTCATGCAGCACTCGATCGCTGCCAGCCCCAACAGCCTGAGCTTGAGGCCCTTCCGCAGCTCCCTCTCGGCCGGCGAGAGCTGATGCCTTTCCCGGGCCACATCTAGGTGCAAGATGACCTCGCAGGCAATGTGGAACTACAACTTTGCATCGCCGAAGAGGTTTGACTCCAAATGCGGAGGTCCTTGGCCGTACGGGCAAGCTCTTAGCGTGGAGGCGGGCAAAAGCACAAGTTGGAGCAACTGGCCGCACCCAAGCCGTTGTCACCGTGTCAGTGAAGTGTGGGAAACGCGACCAGAAAGACTCGAACTTGAAGCACCTACACCGATGAGGGCCCACCGCGTCCGACAGCAGGAGCGGGCAGTGGTCGGAGCATGCCATGGAGGCTGCCATGAGCATGGCCAGGGGAAACAAGGTTTCCCGTAGTGCGTTGCAGAAGAATTTGTCAATGCCCACTAGGGTTGGGATGTCACGTTCATTGCTCCAGGTGAACTTGCGGTTGTTGCATTTGATTTGGCGTAGACCAGCTCTATCTATTGCAGCCCTAAAGCACCCCATGAGCCTCCTATTGAGGTTGAGGTTGTTCTTCTCCCTAGCCTCATAAATTTGATTGAAATTGCCATTGATGAGCCATGGGGCTAGGCGGGGCAGAATTCGCGATCTCGGTGAGGAAGGCCTCTTTGCTCGCATCATCAGTCGGGGCATAGACCGTGGTTAACCAGAAAGAGGTCGGGTGCCTAGCTACAGAGACCTTAACCGTGATCGCAAACTGGCCTATGGCGTGGGTGTCGACGTCTACCAGGTCTTGGTTCCAGAGAATGGCGATGCCGCCCCGCGTGCCAATAGCGGGCAGTCCTGCACAGCCGCGCAGAATTGGGCCGCCGATGTCACAGATGTGGGACGACGTCCACTCGTCAATCTTGGTCTCTTGCATGCACAGAATGGCGGTGCGTTGTGCTGCGACTACCTCTCGAACGGCCTCTCGCTTCGCTTGCGAGTTCAGGCCGC